>NW_027185764.1:42704331-42820363 GCF_028583685.1 Petaurus breviceps papuanus | reverse complement strand
TTTGTAATCTCTATAGGCATTGTGAATATGGCATTGCTGATACAGTGGGAGAGAGAGAAAATAAATGCTTGATAATTAAAATATATATAAATTAATTAATTTTTAATATTAAAATTATTTTAAACATATTAGGAGAAAATAAAATGTATTAAAATTAAAAAAAGTTAAGTCCTAAAAACTGAAAAACATATATATACATACATACATACATATATATATATACATATACATATATATAAGCATTTTAAAGGGGAAAAAGGAAGCAAGATCTGGTTTAAAATTTTATCCATTTAAGAATAAGGAAAGTCATATTAAGAAAGTATTTTGGTGCTTTCCTTTTTATTGTTGCTGTTCAGTTTTTTTTCAGGAATGTCTGACACTCCACCACTCCATTTGGAATTTTCTTGGCAAAGATACTGGAGTGGTTTGTATTTGCTTCTCCAGTTCATTCCATAGATGAGGAAACTGAGGGAAACAGAGTAAGTGACTTATCCAGGGTCACACAGTTAGTAAGTGTCTGAGGCCAGATTTGAACCGAGGAAGATGACTCTCCTGACCCCAGAACTGGGTCTTATGGCTACCTTATTCTCCTTTATGCACATGAATTTCTATATTATAAAGAAAGGTGCTGATTTGAAAACTGTTGTGGCAGTGAAGTGAATGAACAAAACATTTATTAAGTGCTTACTCTAATCAAAGCACTGTGTTAAGTGTTGGGGATATATATACAAAGGAAAACAGCCCCTGCCCTCATTGAGTTTACTTTCTAATGGAGGGGACAACATGCTTTTGGAAAGTTTCCATTTCAAGTTATACTGACGTCTCACTGTCCTTAGGGTACAATCACAAGGCAGATACAAAGGCATCTCTGGGGCAGCTAGGTGGTGCAGTAAACAGAGCACTGGCCCTGGAGTCAGGAGGACCTGAGTTCAGATCTGGCCTCAGACACTTAACACACTTTCTAGCCATATGACTTTGGGCAAGTCACTTAACCCCAATTGCTCCCCTCACCCCACCCCCCAAAAGCATCTTCTTTAATGTACTTTCCACTGAGAAAATTATATCAGTTTCTGCTATTGAACCATTTGATAGTTCCAATTGCTTACGAGACAAGAACTTTCTTTTCTGGTTCTTCAGAAGCTTTTCCCCTAGCACCTCCAGAGTCAGTTGCCAGGGCACTTCTCCATGGGAATTGCTTCCTAGGATTATGCCTGAGGGCACTGAACTGGACACTTTTTGTTTTCTAATTTTCTTCCATTTGGGGTCCTGGACCATTAGGATCTGAGGGGAGATGGTGGTCAAAGTAGTTATAGTCTGATCTGCCTAAAATAGACTGCCTTCTGTCTCTTCCTTCAGAGTGCCTTTTTGCCTAACCAAAGCTGGGTCATCTGCCTTGTATACAGAAGTTAGTTGGTAGTGGGTGGGGATGACTTTTCCCTTCTGCATAAGAGTTACTTCCCTATATGAAGGTTATGAGGGCTAGGAGGGAAGCAGGATTGTGATAGAATAGGATGGTGATAGAGAGAGCCTGCTGATAAAGCTCCTATGCTTCTCTGTTTATTGATGGCATTTGTTCAGTAGTTGTTATTAGAGGGGCCAAAAAAGGCAGATCTCTTCACAACAATGACTAACCTCCCCTATGACGGCCACAAACATTGAACTGGAAGTAGGTCTGGTGATCTGGGATAATTGGATAAAAGAATAAGATAGACACTAATATTCTACAGCCAACACCACTCTTAAAGCTCCCCCTTTTTTCTTTGTCCTAATGAATGAGAACTTGACATCGCTTTGCCAATTGACTGTCCAAGCATCTAGGAAAATTTTGAGCCCATCTCAAGTCAATACCCATCAACTGGAAAAAAAAAAGATTGCATGGATTTCTAGATCTTTAGCTGCTGAGTTCTTTTAGCAGACCTTAGCCCCACAAACAGCAGATCTTAGCAGGAACAACACAAATTTTGAAAGAGCCCCAAATCAGGATGTCATACTTTTAAATATACCTTACTGATACCTGATGCCTAAAAGGCCACCCACTGAGTAGTACTTAAATAAGAAAAATGCAGGTAAATTGTTTTTGTCCCTGCAAAGACTTGTGTACACATTCAGTGGCTGTCAGTCTGCTTAACACACTCCTAAAGTAATTAGGTAGCTACCGGCAACCAGGAAAAGCAAGCTTCTTTTGTCTGAAAGTGTGGATAGGAGCTGTTTATGACAAGATCTTGGTGTGAACAATCTTACACCACATCAACAATTTTAGCCCACCTAAATTCTATGGCATTTTGCTATCAATTTGCACATTTGCCATTATTTTCAGACAGATTTGCTAAATATAAAAAGCAAACCTTGAATTACAAGAATAGCTTTTTGATGAAGGGGAATGTTTTCACCAGTCCCCAAAAGGATGAAAGGGGAACATATTAGAATGGAAAGTGGGAGCCTAAACTGTGATGCATAACAGACCAGCAGAGAACTGTAGCCCCAAACCAATTTGCTGATTGGAGTCTACTATCTCCAAATGAAAACCATCTTAATCTCCTCTGCCATTGTCCAATGTACTAAAGATACAAGGCAAACACTGCTTTGCAGATATAACGTAATGTAGGAAAAAATAAATCTGGATGTGAGTTTAGTGAAAATTTGTCCAAATGTTAACTAGTCAAACCATAGGCAAGTCAGTACAACTCTCTGTCCCAGTTTCTTTATCAGTAAAGGGGCATACAAATAATATATGTCATAGCTATCTCACAGGGTTGTTGTGAAGATCAAATGTGATGACATTTTTAAAAAAATGTCTTGGAAACTGTAAAGTTCTAAGAACTTAAAACATTTAGAAAAGATTAATAACTATATTTCAATATAATTGGTTTCATTAGTAATGATATGTATTTTATTTTACACATTTAAAAACATTTTATTTTCTGAGAGGGGGTTGTTATGGGAATGGGAATTTAAGATCTTCCCTGCCCCTAGGCCCTTTGATAGGCTTAAATGCACCTGAGTCTGTGACAGGAGACTTGCTTTTCAGGAATGCCCACACCTTGGTGCTCTGTGATTGGGCAGTGGCGCAAGAGGGTTGTGACATTCTCTGAGCCAGGAGAAGGCTATATAAACCCTGATGTGAGGTTTGTTTTGTGGCTTACTTTGAGAAGTGTTGTGTGATTTGACCAGATGAGACTCTGGGCAGCTGTTGAGCCTCCCAACTTTGAAAACCCAGATGTTGGTGCTTCCCTCTCTGGTAACTGTGACTAGGTATGAATGTAATGATCAGACAGTTGGAGGCCTGTCTGCTTGATCTGTTTCTCTGTCTTCTTGTAACTTCTGCTTGTAACTTGTTGGTTTTCTCTGAAGTTCAGGGTGCTGACTTTTTCCCTGAACTAGGTAAATGACATAAGTTTGACTAAAGCAAGATTGTTAAGCCATTTTGGGTTGCTTTCCTTTATAAATGCAAATCTAACAACCTGTGTTGCAGCCACCCTGGGGATGCTGGGGTGCTTACTGCTATAGGTGTCCCATAGGGAACACTAGACCACCAAAGGGGCAATTTAAAAAAAAATGGAAGAAGAGCAGCTAGGTGGCCCAGTGAATAGAGCACTCACCCTGGAATCAGAAGGACTTGAGTTCAAATCTGGCCTCAGACACTTAACACTTACTAGCCATGTGACCTTGGGCAACTCACTTAACCCCAATTGCCCTGCCTTCCCCCCCTCTAAAAAGCAAAAAAAAATGGATGAAACAAAATAGTTTAAGAGCTCCTATGTAAAAAGATTAGATATGTGGTACAGTGGTTAAAGAGTCAGGTCTTGAGTCTGGAAGACCAGAGTTCAAATTTGGTCTCAAATACCGACTAGCTATGTGACTTTGAGCAGATCACTTAAGTCTGTTTACCTTAGTTTCCTCATCTGTAAAATTAGCTGGAGAAGGAAAGGGCAAACCACTCCAGCATCTATGCCAAGAAAACCTCAAATGGGGTCATAAAGAGCAGGACACAACTGAAAAATGACTCAACAACAACAAACATTAAAGGAACATTGTTCAGTCACAATTTGCTCTAAGGACAAAATTAATTATTTTACCAACCATTAATACAAAGAATTTTTTATGAAGATGATTCCCAGGACTGGTTGAATAATCACTTCCTTGAGGTTTGAGAACTAAAGTGAATTCTCTCATCTTAGTTGACACAAGGGCCTCTTAGTCATGTCTTGCTCATTAACAACATGGTGCTATGGATCAGGAACCCTGGGTCCCAATTCTGCTTCTCTCACAAGCTATGTGGATTATAGTAAGATATTTCAGCTTTCTGTACCGCAGTGTCCTCCTTATCTGTAAAGGGGAATAATATCTATACTACTATGTGACAGGTTTATTGTAAGAAAAAGGTGAAATAATGTGCATAAAGCATTTTGTAAATGATAAAGCTCTCTATAAAGATAAGCTATTATTGTTATGTGAGGATTAGGAGAGAGAGCGGAGTGGGAGGGGGAGAGAGAGAGAGAGAGAGAGAGAGGAATTACACACCAAAGATATAACAATTACAACTATTTTCACAGGATAAGTGTACAAAAGTCTAACAAGGTAAGAGCCAAGTGAATTAACAGGGGAGAATGCTTGTCCTTAAAGGAGCTCATTCACCGTCCTTCACCTACAAGCTTTTAGAATCTATCTGGGTATACAAACCAACCTGGGAGCTTGTGCCTTGGGACCCACTCAGGGATTTCCCTGATGCTGTAGTCTCTGTCTAAAACAGAAGCTCATGTCCCTCCTGCAGTGTTTTGTTAAAACAAGCAGTGAACATCAACTCTGCCCAGACATGTGAAGGGAAGAGGGAGAGGAACCTTGGGATGAGGACTATCAAGGTAGAAGAAACTCTGCCCTAATCACCTCTTCCACCGTCCCTGAGACCTCCTGGATATCTGATCAGTTTATTCTATGGTAGCTTAGAACTCCTGAGCTCAAGAGATCCTCAGCTTCTACAGGGAGCAGGAAATAGAGGTACCACTATGACAAACCCCCATTATATCTTTAATCTCTCCTCTATTGTCTTTTCTTCCCCTTCACCTATGAACATGCCAGAACCCTTTCTTTAATTCTACAAGATTGATTGGTCATTAATCATTTCCCTCTTGTTCCCTCTTATTTCTATGTCCTCACTATTGGGAGTCAAACCATGAAGAAAGACACAGAGACATGTAAAACAGTATGTGTGGGGAAGAGTAAGGGATGCCAGTCTTCAGTAATACATGGATATTATAGGTTACTAAGTAGGAGAGAGACATAGGCAAAGATTATTATGTTAAAATATTTGCCTGGTACATTCAGGATGAATTTGAGGGAGAAGATAATGGAATAAAGAAATCCAGTTAGGAAGATATTACATTAATATGGAAGAAAGGAGATGTGGGCCCAAACTGACATTGGGAGAAATAAAATGGAAAGGATTGGGTCAACTCAAGAGAGATTTCTAAAGAAGAAACATTGAGACTTGGTAGCATATTAAATACAGAGGATGAAAAAGAACGGTAAGTTAAAAGATATCTCCAGGGTTTGAGCCTAAGACACCACCAGGACAGTGGTAAAATTAAAAGCAAGGGAGAAGTTGGAAAGTAGAGCCAGTTTGAGAGGGTAGCTACTTAAATTGATTTAAAACTTGTTGGGTAAAGTGGAGTAAGGATGACAGTGAAAACTGAGCAATTTTACCACAGTAATCCCCAAACTCTATAATGACCTAAAAAATGCACCAAATTCAATTCTTAACAGAAAAGTCAAGAGAAAGCTACTGTAGTATTTTTTATAGTCCAAGCCAGCTTAGGAAGATGATAGACAGGTTTGCAGACAGTGGAATGGAGTATGGTCAGGAGGGCAGCACAATGAAAGTGGTACCAGGCTGTGGGGATGGTGATAGCAGAGGAAAGCAGCCAAGATGGTAAGAGAACTCAAGACCAGGGCAGAAGGAAGTACCAGGAGGTCCCAGGTCAGAGTGGCAATGTTGCCATTATCTCATTGTGGGTCACAGTTCCAGGGTTGGCAGAAGCAGTACTGGTCTAGAGAGTTCATCCATGGCTCAGTTCCCAGTCACAGATCTAGGGCAGAGAAGAGCAGTCCCAGTAACAAGGGAGCAGAGGCCCTACCTCTTTAAGGAGCAGAGTGCAGACCAGGAGGTCCATGAACAGACCTCTTCTGGTATCATACCACCTTAGAAGCACCAAAAACTCACAGGCCCCCAGATAGAGCTGTGAAAGCTACAGAAGGACATGGAAGACAGAAGCTCAGACTATTGAGAAAGCATACTGTAGTGCCAATACAGTATTTACAGCACTCACAATCAAGATAGAGACCGTGACTATAACTATCACATGATGTTCTATCGCAAAATATGCCAGACTCTCCAAATAGAGGATAAAACTGAAGGATTTATTTGGACACCAGAAAACCAAATCCCAAAACCAGTAAGCTGATTCCATCAAAGTACCAAAGATATTCAGAAGCCATAATAATGCTGAGAGCCACAGCATCCTTCAGCCTTCCCACAAACCAATACAAGATCAATGTTTACTCACAAAACTCTCTATTTCCTTGCCTAAGCTCCTCTGTCCTCAATTGTCTCACTGTCAGACTCACTCTCTAACAGCTTCTCTGTGGGCTCTGCTTCTCCTCAGCAAACTCCTCCCACCACTGGCTCCATGTGACTACATTCATCCTATCAAGGGGCAGAGCTTATCTTCACAGCCAGGGAGGTCTTCAAACTTCCCCCTAGATCTAGTAAGGGGCAGGCAAGATCTTCAAATTCCCTTTCCCATTACATATACCAAAATTTGTGGTGTGCATTCCAAATAGTATTTATATTTCTGAATGCTTGCATCAATAAAAAGAAAAAAAAGACCACATCAATAAGACGGGCATGAGATTAAAAACAACTAGAAAGATGTCAAACTCAAAACTTACAATTAAATGCCAAAAAAGGAATTTTGAAAATCAAAGGAGAGATTAATAAAATTGAAAATAACAATTCATCGAAATAAAACTAGAAGCTGGTTTTATGGAGGGCTAGGGGGAAGGATGACTACAGTAAAATAAATAAACCATTGGCTAATTTGATTACAATAAGAAAAAAACTGAATTGCCATCAGCAAATGAGAAAAAAGGTGAATGTTTAAATGATGAAGATGAAATAAAAGCAATTGGGCATAACTTTGCTGAACTATATGCCAATAAAACTGGCAATTTTAATGAAATGGAGGGATATAAAAAAAAACATATATAAATTGTTTGGATTAACAGTGAAAGAAAAAGAAAGCTTAAGTAACCCCAACTTAAAAAAATAAATTGAGGGGTGGCTAAGTAGCATAGTGAATAGAGCACTGGCCCTGGAGTCAGGAGGACCAGAGTTCAAATCTGGCTTCAGACACTTGACACACTTGCTAGCTATGTGACTTTGGACAAGTCACTTAACCCCAACTGCTGCCCAAAAAACAAAAATAAATAAATAAATAAATTGAACAAGATGTAAATTTTCTCCCTAAAGGTGAGAAAATACAACCTTCTAGCACCAGATGGATTTACAGTTGAATTTGAAATAAATATTTAAACAATGATTAATTCTAATACTATATAGATTCAAATATACTATTTGAAAAAAATAAAGTCCTACCAAATCCCTTTGATGATATAAATATTTTTTAAATATATAAACCAAGAAGAGTAAAAGCAAAGAAAAATATTGACCAATTTATGAATATTGGTACAAAAATTCTAAATAAAATACTAGCAAAGAGATTATACCACTGTATTATAAAGATCATAGACTATAACTAAACTTGAGCTATACCAAGAATGTAGAGCAGGTTCAACATTAGGGAAATATTAATTATAATTGAACATATAAATAGTAACAATGACAACAACAAAATAACATGAAAATTTATGATTATCTCAGAAGATGCAGAAAAAGCCTTTGACAACAATAAATAGGTCCTTTATTAAAATGATAAGTAGTATATATCTAAAACCATGACCAATCATTATCTGTAATAGAGATAAACTTGAAGCTTTTTCTAGTAATATCAGGCATGAAGTAAAGATGTCATTATCCCTACTTTGTTTAGTATTTTGCTAGAAATGGTAGTTAAAAAAATTTTTTTAAATTAATATAGGCAAAGAAGAAACAAAACCATCAATTTTTGTAGGTGATACAATGTTTTACTTAAAATGTCAACTAAAAACCAAGTCAAAATATTTAATGACCTCCGCAAAGTTGTAGGACACAAAATTAATCCACATAAATCATCAGAAATTCTATATATCACCAACAAAACCCATCAGCAGGTGCTGGAAAGACAAATTCCATTGAAAATAATTATAGACAGAATTGAATATGTGTTATTCTATCTGCCAAGACACACACAAGAATCACATCAACATAATCACAAAACATTCTCCTTACAAATACAAATTATAAAAAGGAGTGAAATATTAATTGCTTCTTGGTAGACTGAGCCAAATATGATAAAAATAAAAATATGATTTCAGTTAGCTTACTTATTCTGTGCCTCACCAATCAAATTACCAAAGATATATTTTGTAGAACTAGAAAAAAGAAACAGAATTGATCTGAAAGACTAAAAAGTAGAAAATATGGGAAGGGTTCTTAGCAATACCAGATCTCAAACTATACTACAGAGTTGTACCTTTAAAAACAATTTGATAATGGATAAGAAATAAAGTTGTTGCTCAGTGAAATAGATCGGTACACAATATTCACAAGCACAGTAACTTTTTTTTTCTTTGCTTTTTGTTTTTTTGAGAGGGGAAGTTAGGGCATTTCAGGTTAAGTGACCTGCCGAAGGTCACATGGCTAGTTTTGTGTTAAGTATCTGAGGCCACCTTTGAACTCAGGACCTTCTGACTTCAGGGCTGGTGCTCTATTCACTGTGCCACTTAGTTGCCCCTAATAACCTCATTTTTGATGAACACAAAGATGCCTGCAATTGGAGCAAGAACTCACCATTTGGAAACAAAAAAATAACCTGCTGGGAAAGCTGTAAAGTAGTCTGATAGAAACTAAGCACAGACCAACATCTAACACCATATACCAAGATAAGTTCAAAATGGGTATATGATTCAGACATGAAGTGTGATATAAGCAAATTAATGGAACATGGAAGAAATTACCTGTAAGATTTATGGATAATGGAAGAGTTCATGACCAAAGAAGAGATAAAGAAATTTACAGGAGAAAATATGGATAATTTTGATTACTTTAAATTAAAAAGGCATTGCACAAACAGAACTATTGCAACTAAAATTAAAATGAAAGCAGAAAATGTAAAACATCATATCAGAAAGTGATCTGAGAGAACAGATAGAGGAGAAATAACAAGAATAGTTAGACTACCTCAAAGTTACAATAAAAAACAATCTTGATACAATATTACAAGAAAGTATTAAGGAAAATTTCCATGAAACTTTAGAACAAGAAGGCAAAGCAGTAATCAAAAAAAAAATACACAATAGCCATTTGGAAGAGATCATAGGAAGAAAACTTAGAGGAATATCATAGCCAAGCTTCAAAACTCCCAAGCAAAGGAGAAAATATTGGAAGCTCCAGGAAAAAAAGCAATTTGTACATAATAGAGATACAAAAAAGATTACACAAGACCCAGCAGCTGCTACACTGAAGAACCATAGGTCTTGGAATACTATATTTTCTAGAGCAAAAGAATTGGGGTTACAACCAAGAGTAATTTACCCAGCACAGTTAAATATAATCTTGAATGAAAAACAAAAAAGAACATTTAAAAAATTTAAAGACCTTTGGGGTTTTGTGGTGAAAATCTCAGAACTTAAGAGAATATTTGACATATAATATCCAGGAGAAACATGAGGTAAATATTAAAGATCAATTATAAGGGATTCAATGAGGTCAAATTGTTTATTTCATATATGTGAAAATATTAGCAGTACTCTTATGATTGTCAGGACTATTTGGGTAGTTTGAAAGAAAGGCTTGAGTTAAACTGAGTATGTTGGAGTGATTCTAAAAAAAATAAAACCTCTTAGAGAGAGATAAAAATGAATAATTATTTCATACAAATAAGGTATAAAAGGAAAAAAAAACTGATACAGAAGAAGCTGGTAGGGGAGGAGGGCAGGTAGTGCTAAAACCTTTCTCTCATCAAGAATGGGTTAAGGAGGAAAATTATATATTTACATACATATATGTATGTATGCATAACATTCTCCTAAACTCAGAAAGAAATAAGAAGACAAGTAGATAGGGTAGGGGGAGAAGATACTGGAGGGACTTTTCGGAGGGTGGGCAGGTTAAGGAATAGGAGGGTAAGGGATCAGGGAGAAATAAAGCAGAGGAATGAAGAGATATAGGGTAAATATGGTGAGAAGGACAGAGGAAAAATAGGAAGGAGGAAAATGCACAACAAGTAATTGTAGCTTAGAATGTGAATGGATGAATTTATCCATAAAACAGATATGGATAGCAGATTAAATTTTTAAATTCAACAATACATTGCTCTCAGGAAACATTTTAAAAATTAGAGATACACACAAAGATAAAATAAAAGGTAGGAGAAGAATTTGTTATGTTTTTTTTTAAAAGAAGGAATAGTAATCATGATGTAAGAAAAGTTCAAGTTAAAATACATTTAATCAAAAGTGAAAAATAGAGAAACTACACTATATGTCAGCAATACTATTCACTATTGTGTTAGACCATTTAACGTACCTTGCCAGTATAAAATACCTGAGTGTATACCTGCCAAAACAGGCACAGGAACTATATGAACATAAATATAAATAATTTTTATACAAATAAACTCAGATAAAAGTAACTGAAGTAACATTTATTATTAATGGGTAGGTAAGGCCAATATAATATTTAAAAAGACTATCTTGCCTATTCATTAATTCATCCTAATTAAATTTCTAAAAAAATACTGACAAAATATCATAGCAAAAAGCATTTGGAAGAACAAAAGGTCAAGAACTTCAAAGAAACCAGGGGAAAAAAGATGTAAAGGAACAAAATTCATCAGCATCAGATATTAAAATATATTGTAAGGGAGAGCATTGATGAAGTTTTAAAAAGTATAAATTTGATTACTTTGAATTAAAATGTTCTTGTATAAACACAACCTATGTAGCCAAAGATTGAAAGAATGCATATTTTTTTTGGGGGGGGGGTTGACTTCCATAGACAATCTCTCAGGATATGATTGGGTTGGAATACTGCTGTTGTGTGAGATATAATGAGCTGATTGATTTATAAAAAACAAAATAAATAAACAAAAAACAGCTGGGCCTATCCACTTAGATAGACTTGGATGTTATCCACCTTCAGAAAAACAGATGACAGTGCAAATAAGCATAGGATGGTCTTACATATCTATCTATCTATCTGTCTATCTATCTATCTATCTATCTATCTATCTATCTATCTATCTATCTGTCTGTCTGTCTGTCTGTCTGTCTGTCTGTCTATCTATCTATCTATCTGTCTATCCATCTCTCTCTGTCTATCTATGTGTTTATGTATGAGTATCTATGTGTATTTATGTATATGTTTATAGCTATCTATGCATGTATGTATATCCATGCTTAAATAAAGCTTTCCTAAGGTGAGGAGGGGAGGGATGAAGAGAAAAATAAAATTAAAAATATACAGCAGAGAACAAGAGAAAACCATCGCAGAAGCAAAGAAAAGCTAGCCAGCTTTGAAAATCATGTGTAGTATATATTTTATACGTTTTCTTGAAATGGAAATTTATTGTTTTACATTGAATCCTCTCTTATGGTCTACTGTGGAGATGACAAAGTTTTTTTTTTCCTTTTCTCATTATTTAAGTGTAAAATTTTTCCTAGGAGTTTTCTTTTTGAGATCTTTTTCAGGAGGTGATTGGTGGATTCTTTCAACCTCTATTTTGCCTTCTAGTTCTAAAACATCAGGACAGTTTTCTTTCAGAACTTCCTGGAGGATTATTTCTGGGTTCTTATTTTGACCATGGCTTTTAGGTAGTCCAATAATTTTAAAATTATCTCTCATTGATCTATTTTCCAGGTCAGTAGTTTTGCCCATGAGATTTCACATCGCCTTCTATTCTTTCATTTGTTTGGATCTGTTTAACAACGTCTTGATTTCTCATAAAGTCATTAGCTTCCATTTGCTCCAGTCTAATTCTGAAGCAATGATTCTCCTCATTTGGCTTTTGAGATTCTTTTTCCATCTGGCAAATTTGGCTTTTTAAGGCATTCTTCTCCTCATTGCCTTTTTGAGTCTCCTTTGCCATTTGAATTAGTCTGTTTTTTAAGGTGTTATTTTCCTCAGTCAGGCTGTTGACTCTCATTTCATAATTTTCTTGCATCGTTCTCATTTCTCTTCCCAATTTTTCCTCCACTTCTCTTATCTGCTTCTTAAGGTTCTCTATGGCCTGTAATCAGCTTGTATTTTTCTTTGAAGCTTTTGGTGCAGGAGTTCTGACTTCACTGTCTTCCTCCTGTTCCATGCTTTGCTCCTTTTTGTCCCCCAAATAGGAGTCTAAAGTTGGAATCTTCTGCCTGCTTTGTTTCCTTTGCCTGGTCATATCACTCCTCAGTCACTTGAACCCTGATCTACCTAATCTATTCCACTGATCCATCACTCTATTTCTCAGTGAGTGGAAAATTATTTTGAAGACTACTGCTTTGTAATATAGTTTGAGATGTGTTACTCCTAGGCCATTCTCCTTCACTTTTTTGTTTGTTGGTTCCCTTTACATTCTTAAATCATAAGTTTTTTTTTAAGATGAAGGCAGAATACCATTAAGTTTGATAAGATGTAGAACTGATAAGATGTACAGAATGTAAATTGATATGTCCCAGAATATCATCTTCACCTTACATAGAGAAATCAAATTCTGCTAATGAACAATGGGGAAAAACTTGATTCTGTATGAATGTAATAGAAGCATAGGAGTTCACAGTGGATCACAAATTAATCTTTAGTTAATAAAGTGTGATTTTCATTTGAGAAGCATACATAACAGAAAAATAAATAAATAAAAACAAAATGTAAGAAATGTAAATTATCAGAATTGAAATTTATATCTTAGCTATGTGACATTTATTTTTATATCATTAAAGGATAGGATAATAAGAACTATTAGCAAAGGAAAGGTAACTGGAGATAAGCAATATGAAGAAAGGAAAAGTGAAAAATGATACAATGGCAATTGGCAGAAAATGTTTAACTTGATTACACTTCTGGATGAAAGGAAAAGTTATCTTGTTTAAAAATTTCTGGATAGGCTGTAAAGTATAAAAATGACTACCAAAGAAGTTTTTTTTTTTAATTTCCATCTCTGGAGGCATTTAATAATCGTACATAAATTTAGGGGTTCTTGACTGAAATCAGTAAAATTAATGATAGATATAGATTAAATATAGAGGTAGAGATAGGTGAGTTATACATATGAATATAGATACAGATGTAGATATAGATATGGATATACATATAGACATAGCTGTAGATATAGACTATATGTGTTTGTGTGTATATATATATACATACACACACACACACACACACACACACATATATATATATATATATATATATATATATGATAGAGATATAGAGATAGAGGTAACTTTTACAACCCCAATAACTGATCTTTATAGTAAACCTCAACGGACATAATATTCCTGTTATTCATCTAGAATTCTTCTAAGTATATAAGATGCTAGCAATGGCATGGACATTGTCAGTGTGAATAATTCATCATGTCCTTATAAACTCTGCTTTTAAGGCCATATGCTCTTCCAGTTTTTAGAATGTAAGAATTCTAATGATTGAAAAAGTCATATTCAGTTTGTACAAAACTGATATATACTTGTATATGTAGCCTTAGAGTACGAAAACATAAAATATCCTTAATGATTTTTCAAAATAATTCAACAATTTCCATTTGAAAGCATGAACTACAAAAGAAATTATTTCATGTAGTAATTCTGGTATAGAAGGAAACAATATTGGATTTGCAGTTAAAAGACCTGGGTATGTAATATGACTGATGTAGTTTTCTTATTTTTATTGACAATTTTTACCTGGAAACTATTTCTTAAAATGACGTTCCATTATTATTGAGTTTGTATTAATTTTATTTCTTCATTCTTATTTATATTTATACTTTGTAAACATATATGTATATACATACATGCGTACATGTATGATTTTCAAATTGAGGCAGACCTTGCAACATAATGTGCCTTTATATAGTTCTGTTCCAGAACTATACAGAAGAAAACAATTCATGAACATAGTTTCAAATATATCATAGAATTCACACTTCATACTGTGACAATTTAATACAATCATAACACATTCTTTGCATTACTATCCAGAGTTAATGTACTGATATAAGGAATTAATAAGATTATAATCTAAAAAATTCCCACCTACATATGTACAAAATTAATTTGTCAAATGATTTTCACTCCACATATGAAATAAAATGATCTGAGAAATATAGGTAACTTGAAATCAAGTAAATGTTACATAAACACATATGCATGTCATTCATTATTTATTAAGTTAAGTTAATAATACACATTTCTTATTGAAAGCCATGATGAGACAGTCATAAAAATCTAACTCAGTTGCTTATTTAAAAAAAAATAATCTTCTAATTGAATGTCTGAAAACAACTAAACACATGTTGCCTAAAGAGTTAACTTTTAGGGGCGTAACAATTTATAAATTGAAACAGAGACAAAGAAAAAGGAAGAAAGATTAAGGAGGCAGGTAGATGGATAGATAGTAACAGCGATATTGTAATGATGATCAACCATGAAAGAATTAGCTACTCAAAACCAATACAATGATTTAAGACAATTTCAAAGGAGGCATAATGAAAAATGCTATCCACTTCCAGAGCAAGAACTTATGAACTCTGAGTACTGACTGAAGCATACTTTTTTTTCACTTTCTTTATATTTCTTGCTTTTTTTCCAGCATGTCAAATATGGAAACAAGATTTTCATGACTTCATATGAATAACTGACATCATATTGCTTGTGTTTTCAATTGGTGGGAGAGAATAGAGAGAGAAAGAGAATTTGAAACTCATTTTAAAAAATTGAATGTTATAGAGCCATACAGTGTTTAATGACTGACTTTGATAGACTTAGTCATTCTCAGAAATGCAAGGACCTAAAACAATTCCATAGGGCTCATGATAGAAAACGCTATCAATATCCAGAGAAAGAACTATGGCGTCTTAATGTAGACTGAAACAGACTATCTTCTTTTGTTTTGTTTTCTTATGGTTTTTCCCATTCATTTAAGTTCTTCTATGCAACATTACTGATGTGAAAATATGTTTAATAGGAATACACACACACACACACACACACACACACACACACATGTAGAACCCAAGTCAGATTGCATACCTTCTTGGAGAGAAGGGTGGAGAAGGAGGGAGAGAAAATGTATAACTTATGGAAGTGAATGTTGAAAACTGAAAATGAATAAATTAACTTAAAAAAAGAAAGGTAAACTGGGGGGAAATGAATGTTCTAAACAAATTTCTAAAATTCAAAAGAAGAGGGGAATATCTTAATTTGGAAGAAATAACTGTCATAGCAAATATGAAAGCATTAAACAATCAATAAAATAAAAATATGGAGTATATTTTTTAAAAAACTCACAATCTTTTGCTTATACAACAAATACTTTAAAAATCAGCAAAAACAAAGATACACAGAATAAAAGTGAACAAAATTCATCATACAGCAGGTGAATTAAAAAAATGATTTTACAGGGAGGCTTAGAATAATCTATATGACCTGATAGAAAGTGAAATAAACAGAGCAAAGAAAATACTATGCAGAAGATATCAACACTGTAAAGGGAAAGAGCAACTACACACACACACACACACACACACAAATGCATGTACAATCAAAACTAAATATAAAAGATTGCAAAGAGCAAATATGACAAAAAAAGAGAAAGATGTGATAGCACTCTATCCCTTCTCAGAGTTTTAGTGACCATAAATGTAGCATATTGTACATATTTACAGGCTTTTTTGATATATTGAGAAATTAAACATTTTTTTAATTTTTTCTTTAAAATATTATTTATTATATGGAAGGATTCTCTGGAAGTAGAGAGGGGAAGAATACTAGAGATAATTAATCTAAATAATCAATGATATCAAGAAATATTATAAATGAAAAATGAATTTGACACCAAGCAGGAGTTAATTTAAAAACAGGATCTGTTAAGAAAACACTTAAGAACAGATTCTTAAGACAATTGTACAAATGGCAATTCAATTATGACATCAATATTACATCCATTTATGGTTTGTGATGCCAAAGTAACTCAGCTCATTAGTTATTGAAGATGAACTAATTAGCTGGTTTATTTTAATATTAAAAGTATTCCTTAAAAATTATGAAATTCAGAGAATTTCTTGGGTGACTTCAGTCAATTAAATTGGCAAATAGGGAATGATATTTATTTGAAGTCTTTCTAAAGCACAAGCTTTAGACAGAATGTCTTTATAATAGTGGTTTGAGGGAGAGATCTATTTTCACACAATACTTAGAACTCAATTTTGTAATAATTTTGGTTTAGTTTTATATATCCTTGTGGTAAATATAACTCCTTCATTCTTAATTACATTTTCCGATCAATCAACAAACATTAAACACCTACTATGTAACAGACACTAAGGCTATAATTATAAAAAAAATGTAACAATCTTAATCTTAAGGAACTTACATTTTCATGGAGGAAAAATCAAAGCATATATGTGTATATGTAAAATACATGCAAAGATTCAAATAAATACAATGTTGTTAATGATAAGTTACTCATGGAGGGTGGATACTCACAGTTAGGGGCATCAGAAAAGGTTTTCTAAAGAAGATGATGCTTCAACTGCATCTTGACGGAAGAGAAGAATTCTTTGAAATGGAAGTGAGAACGGTGTGCTTTCCAAGACTGGGGGACACCCAGTGCAAATGTATGGAATCCTATGTTCATGGAAAAAGAGGAAGCCAATTTGACTGGATTGAAGGGAGAATAATACACAGCAAGAATGGAAAGGGCTACAGCAACCAGGTTTTAATAGATCTGACAGGGTTGGGGGAAAACAATTTTGCATTCTATTTTGGCTATGCTGAATTTGAATTGCATTTAGGATATGTGGATTGAAATGATCAATAAGAAAATGGTGATGCATTACTAAAGGCTTGCAACCTAGCTGCCATTCCTAATTCTTCACTATCACTCACCTCTGCCCCCATTTGCAGAGGCTTGTCAAGTTCACCATTGCAGCATCTCTTGAATATTCTCCCTTCTCTGATAAAATCACCACCTTAGAGTATACCCTCATCACCTCATGCCTCACTATTGCAATAGCCTTCTAGTTGGTCTATTTAATATAATTCTCTCCCCACTCTAGTACATCTTCTATTCAATCATTAAATTCATTTTTTTTTCTGAAGCACAGGTTCAACTATGTCACTCTTTTATTCAGTAACCCCCCCCCCCCAGTTGGTCCTTATCTCCTCCAGGATCAAATATAAAACATATTTGGCTTTCAAAGACCTTTATAACTCATCTGCCACCCCCTTTTCCAATCATCTTATACTTTATTGCCCTCCATGTTATCTGACATGGGCCTTTTGACTGTTCTCTGAACAATACACTCCACCTCTTGACTAGACATTTTCCCTGGCTTTCTTCCATGCCTAGAATGGTCTCCCTCCTCACTTTTGGTTCTCAGATTCCCTGGCTTCCTTCCAGTACCAATTAAATTCTACCTTTTGCAGGAAACCTTTCCCAGTCCCTGTTAATTCTCATACCTCCTCTGCACTGATTCTTTCTATTTATCTTGTATAGACCTGTTTGTACACAGTTGTTTGCACGTCATTTCCACCATTAGATTGAGAATTTCTTCAGAGAAGTTATTGTCTTTTGCCTTTTTTTTTGTATCCCTAGTACTTAGCACTGTGCCTGGCACATAGGAGATGCTTATTAACTGATTGAGCGAAGCGTGAGAGACAGGTTAATTACAGAAATCTGGGATCCATCTGCATCTAGATGAAGATTAAACCAATTGAAACTGAGCTCGTCTAGAGCAGGGGTGGGGAATCTGCGATCTTGAGGTCACTTGTGGCCCTCTAGGTCCTCAAGTGCAGCACTTTGACTGAATCCAAACTTCCCCTTAATAAAAGTATTTGCTCTATAAAACTTGGACTCAGTCAAAAGGGCTCACTCAAGGACCTAAAATTCCACATATGGCCTCAAGGCCTCCTGTTTCCCACCCCTGATGTAGATTATATAGGGAGAAAGGAGGGCCCAAGGAAGGGCTTTAGGGAACCACTGTAGTTAGCCTATAGGAGAATGTCAATCTAAGGAGTGATTAGAGAGGAGGAGAATAAGAAAAGATAAGTACAGAGTTATGATGACAAAAACAATCAGTTGCACTTTTATCTATATTATCAACATTTTCTCCATGATCTTCTTCAGTCTAGGCAATCAACAAGATAATGAACCAAGACCTGATTTCTAACATTTTCTTATATCTAAGATATAAATGCTTATCTTAAAAGTTTAACAATCAGTTCTCTGTGCTAGTTTAGGACGGCTCCAGAATAGGCCTGGAGTAGTGTTACCAAAAAACCTCAGGAGCAGAGAGTATCCAAGTTAATAATATCATATAGTACATAGATCAAAGAATGATGTGAATTGAGAAAAGATCATCCGATTTGGCAATCAAGAGATTAGCAGTAATTTTATAGGGAATAGCTTTAGTCAAGGGATCTGGTCAGCTTGCAAAGGGTTGAATGAGTAAGTGGAGAGAAAGTGGAAAAAAGATGTATAATTAGATTTTTCTGGTAGTTTGGGCGTAGAAAAAGAGATATAGGACAAAAGTGTATAGTAGGATTTAGTAAAGGTATTTTGTTTTGTTTTGTTTTTAAGGTTTGGAGAAATTAATGCATTTGAAAGCAATAGGGGAGGAACTAATAGAAAGAGCCTGAAGATTTGAGGTGGAGGGTGATTGAGGATGTGATCTGCTGGAAAAGGCAGGAGTGAATGGCATCAAGCATACAAGTACTAAGGTGGTCCTAATCTTGGATGAGAAACAACAGCATACTGTCAGAGACTAAGAGAAAAGAGAAGAAAATAGAAGGTAGTGTCAGTAGGTTTGGAGATGAAGAGAAAGGATGAAGAGGACTTTTAGGGTGCATAGCCTCAATTTTCTCAGTGAAGAGGTATAATGGTAAAGGAATCTGAAGATCTTCCTGCCCCTTGGCCCCTTGATAGGCTTAAGCTAATCTGGAAACCTTCCCTGATTTAAAAATATATTCTGCTTCCTAATAGACTGAATGTGGTCACATGGAGCCTGTGGCAGGAGGCTTGTTTTTTTCAGGAATTCCCATACTTTGTTAGTTTTTGATTGGTCAGAGGGTTGTGACATTCTCTGACCCAGGAGAAGGCTATATATACCCTGATGTGAGGTTTGGTTTTGGGACTCACTTTGGGAAGAGCTGTGTGATTTGGCCAGATGAGACTCTGGGCAGCTGTTGAGCCCCCTTGCTTTGAAAACCCAGATGTTGGTGCTTCCCTCTTTGGTAACTAACTAGGTATGGATGTAATGGTCAGACAGCTGGAAGCTCTGCTAGTCTGTTTCTCTGTATTTTTTTTTGTCTGCTTGTAACTTCTGTTTGTATTCTCTGAAGTTCAGGGTGCTGATTTCCACCCCCCCCCCCCGAACTAGGTAAATGATATATATTTGATTAAAGTAAGATTGTTAATCCCTTTTGAGTTGTTTTCCTTTAGAAAAGCAGATCAAAGAACCTGTGCTAGAAGCCATCCTGGGTATGCTAGGGTGGTTGCTGCTAGAAGAGGTTAGCTGAGAATGAGGAGGAAAGGGGGAAGAAAGGGAAACTTAAGGAGAATATGGGTTTGGAATTGCTTTTGTGAGGAATGAAGGTATCAATTCAAGTGAAATAAAAGGATATCCTTACTGTATTGAGGGCCCAGTTGAAATTGGATAACATGAATTTATAGTGAACACAGCCTGTAAGATTATGTTCAGCAGCATGTGAGTAGGTGTGGGAGAGACAGTGGGAATTATTCAGGGCTGGGGATTAACAAGGGATGAACTGTAGTTCATCAGGAGAAGTGTTGAATTGAATTATTTAACTAGAAGTTTGAAAATGGGAAGGGAAGAAAGTAAAGTCAGAGCAAAAATAAAGTATTAAGGAAGTACTGAGAGGGACAGGGACTGGAGTATATGAGGAGGCAGGAAAATAGTATGTGAGGATTGAGATGTAGGAAATGATGGAATCTGTAATAGAGTTTGTGATCAGATAGAGGACTAGTATAATGTTTTACTAAGTGGAACACTTATAGGTACTGGTAATATTCAGTAATTTAAGCATCCCTGTCTGTGCTTGAGGTTAAATGAAAAGAGCTGGCCATGCAATGTAATGAAATCTTAATTGGGAGGTTAGGATGGTTTAGAAAATATTAGCATAGTGAGATCTCTTGATTAAAGGGCAGTGGTTGAGTAGTTACTTCTGTATCTCTTGCTTCTTATAACCTCATTATCTATAATTATTGAGCACTCCTTCCTTCTTGATGGTCTTTCCTTTCTTGACTTCTCAGCCAAAGCATTCTTGTAGTTTTCTGCCTACCTGCCAGACCCTCTCTTGCTGTATCTCCTTCAGTGGGTTGTTCTGCCATCTTCACAAACGTAATATGAAGTTTCTAAGACTGTCTTTTTAATTTTTTTATTTTTTAAATGCTTTATTAACTTCTGATTTATATCCTTCATTTCTGCCAGATTTTGAGTTACAAATTTTCTACCCGTTTTAACCCTACCCAATGGCCCAAAATAGCAGTCCCACAGGATATTCCCTCCTCCAATATGTTCTCTCCCATATTTTCAACCATAACCCTTTCGACTTTTCCAGTGGATCTCAATGCCCAAGTGCCTGTATATCTTATTTCCTAATTACATGAAAAATAGTATTAATAATAGTATATATATATATATATATATATATATATATATTTGAATATTTGATTTTAAAACTTTGAATTCCAGATTCATTTCCTTCCTCCCTTGACACCCACCCTTACTGGGAAGATAAACAGTTCAGTATAGGTTGTACATGTATGTCTAATGCAAAACAATAACATAGTAGATATATTGTAAAAGACTGACTATATTTCCCTCCCTCCTATCCCACCTCCCACTTGTTCTATTCTCTACTTTGATCCCGTCCCTTTTCAAAAGTGGATGCTTCCAACTTCCCTCCCCCCCATCCTGCCCTCCCTTCCATCATACCCACTCTCATCCACTTCCCTCCCTACTCTCCTGGAGGCTGAGATACCCTATATAGTGTGTATTTCATTCCCTCCTCAAGCCAAATTCAATGGGAATAAGTTTGACCCATTCCCTTTTGCCTTTCTATTCTTCCCCTCCATTGTAACCATTTTCCCTTGCCTCTTCTATATGAGATAGTTTACCCCATTCTGTCTCTCCCCATCTCCTCTCATTATATTCCTCTCTCACCTCTTAATTTCACCTTTTAAGCATCATCCCTTCCTATTCAAATCATCCTGTGCCTTCAGTTTTTCTGGGTAGGTGACTCTTGGTTTTAATCCCAGTTCCTTTGCCCTCCAGAATATCATATTCCAACCCCTTCAATCCCTCAGTGTAGAAGCTGCAAGATCCTGGGTTATCCTGATTGTGTTTCTACAATATTCAAATTATTTCTTCCTGGCTGCTTGTAATATTCTCTCCTTAATCTGGGAATTCTGGAAACTGGCTATAATATTCCTAGGAGTTTTCTTTTTGGGATCTTTTTCAGGTGATCGGTGGATTCTTTCAACCTCTAGTTTGCTCTCTGGTTCTAAAACATCAGGGCAGTTTTCTTTGAGAACTTCCTGGAGGATGATTTCTAGGTTCTTACTTTGATCATGGCTTTCAGGTAGTCCAATATTTTTTTTTTGACAGAACAAAGTAAGTCTTTGTTGGTAAAAAAAAAAAAATTCAGGCTTCAATGCCAATTGGCACCACATTTGGAGGCTAAGTCCCTGAGATGATCAAAGTTTCAAATATCTAGGTTTCAAGTATCCAGGTTCATTGTCCAGTAAAGCCAGTGTTCTGGGGTTTGGGGGGGAGGGGAGGTGGAAGAACATCAGAGAGAGGGTGAAGAGAATGATCTCTAAGGAGATCTCTAAGGACAATTACAGGCCTTGATGGTCTATCCTCCACCTTCTTTGTGACTATGTGTGGATACATATATGTATCCACATATGCATATGTATACACATACATACATATATCTCAAAGGGTACAAAATTTACTTTAAAATATAAAGCTTTTATGGCTGGAGATTCTCAGGTCCTTAATCCTGTGGATCCCAAAGCTCTCATTTCTCCTCATCATGTGTGGTGATCCAAATGCTGTCGAATAAGAAACATCCCCTGTAGGTCACAGCTCTGTCTTGGAGAGCCGGGTCTCTTTCTGGGCTTGGTTGTGCCGGTTTTGCTGAGTTGAGATATTGTAGATTGGAGGCCGACCCCGAACAGTCAGGCGCTGTTGCCAGAGGTGTGCCCAGATGCAATGCCATGTCCATTTGCTTCTGGACCAGATGCAGCTGTTCCTGCATTTGCTCCAGCTCCAACTTGAGACCCTTGGAATGGGGAGGTGGGGCAGAGCTGTATCCCCCATTCTTTATGCTTCCCAGGCCAAGGTGCAGCAACTCAATCAGGTTGAGCAGGAGGCAGAGGCCGCTGACTGAATACATGACCAGCAGGAAGATGGTCTTCTCTGTGGGATGAGATACAAAGCAGTCCACGGTGTGGGGGCAAGGGCTGCGCTGGCAGACATAGGAGGGAGGCACTTCCAGGCCAGAGAGCAGGTACTGGCCCATCAGGAAGACCACCTCTAAGGCAGATCGCACCAGCAACTGCCCAACATAGGCCCCCAGGAGCCCGTCCCTGTGGATCCTCCTGCGACCATCTTGGGCTCCATCCTCAGGGGACTTGTGGGGCTTCTTCTCTTTGATAATGGGCTCCTTCTCTTCCTCCTCTTGCTTCTGGGTGCTCTGGCACCGGGACAGATGGTGCACAGCATAGCCCAGATAGAAGACGGTGGGCGCAGTGACCAGGATGATCTAGAACACGCAGAAACGTACGTGGGAGAGGGGTGCGAAGGTGTCTTAGCAAACGTTTTGGCAACCTGGCTGCCAGGTGTTACACACGAATCCACTCAGTTCGTCCCGGTAAATGGCCTCTCCACCCACGGCCAGCAGCACTAGGCGGAAAACAACCAGCAAGGACAGCCAGAGTTTCCCCACCAGGGGGGAGTGCTGGGTCACAGCCTCCAGCAGCCTCATCAGGAAGGCCCAGCTCATCTTCAATCTTCCTAATAATTACTTTCCATGACCTACAATCTCTTCTTCAGTAGCCCAGGCTAGTCCGAAGCCGGGTTAGCAGAAAGCAGTCCAATAATTTTTAAATTATCTCTCCTGGATCAATTTTCCAGGTCAGTGGTTTTTCCCTTGAGATATTTCACATTGCCTTCTATTCTTTCATTTCTTTGGATCTGTTTAACAGCATCTTGATTTCTCATAAAGTCATTAGCTTCCATTTGCTCCAATCTAATTCTGAAGCAATGATTCTCCTCATTGGGTTTTTGAGATTCTTTTTCCATCTGGCAAATTCAGCTTTTTAAGGCATTCTTCTCCTCATTGCCTTTTTGAGCCTCTTTTGCCATTTTTTCAAGGTGTTATTTTCCTCAGTTAGGCTGTTGACTCTCATTTCGTAATTTTCCTGCACTGTTCTCATTTCTCTTCCCAATTTTTCCTCTACTTCTCTTGTCTGCTTCTTAAGGTCCTCTATGGCCTGTAACCAGTTTGTATTTTCCTTTGAAGCTTTTGGTGCAGGAGTTCTGACTTCACTGTCTTCCTCCTGTTCCATGCTTTGCTCCTTTTTGTCCCCAAAATAGGAGTGTAATGTTGGAATCTTCTGTCTGCTTTATTTCCTTTGCCTGGTCATGTCACCCCTCAGTCACTTGACCCCTGGGCTTTTTGCCACAGTAGGACTCTGCCACCAGACAGGGGAACTTTCATCCCAAATGCTGCATTTTCTCAGCTGCCAGAGGTATTAGATGGGTGCCCTCTCTGAGGTCTCTACATGCTCTGGCAAGCTGGACACACACACCAGGACCTCTACCCTAGATTGCAATGCAGATCCAAGAAGGTTAAAGCAAGATCAATTGCCCCTCAGACTGGTGCTTGGTGCCCCTACACTCTGCAGGCTAGGAGCTTAAACTGCCACATGGTGCTGGCTGGCTGTGCCTGTGTCTCAGTGGCTTCTCGCCCTGGGGGCAAAAGCCATGCACTCCCACTTACTGGGTCCCAAAGTCCAGACTGCACTGACCTCTCACTTTGTCCTTCGCATCTTTGTGTTGATAAATCTGGAAAGGGCCCAAACTGCTGCTGATCTGGAGTCCCTCTGGCTGGTAACTCGTCAGGCCCACCCTGGGGCTAAAACCTAGGTGTGGGGTTGGGCTCGGCTCCCAGAGCACTGCACTGGCTAATTCCTGCCAGCCTGCTGGGCTGTCCTCAGCAGGAGGTTAGCTTCTCTGTGTCATTTTGTGGGTTCTGCAGCTCCAAAGCCGGAGCCACAGGGAGGTCTTGTTTCTTCTCTGCCATATTGTCTCCGCCCCCCCCCCCAAGACTGTCTTCATACATACATATTCATCACCTTACTGATCTGATCCATATCCATAACTTCTTCTAGGCTGAGGGTTCTGAAATTTATTTTATTTTTATTGTGGACTTTGGCAACTTAATGAAGTCAATACTTAATATAATATGTTTGTGTTTTTGACTCATAATTTGAGGTAGTGCTCAATTTCAGCTATAGGTTACTGAAAATAAAGATGAATTTTCTTTTTCTCATTTAAGTTCACAGATGTGGAGAAATCTATCCACAGGCCTCAAAGAGTCTATGGAACCCAGGTGAAGAGCCCCTGTTCTACAAAGATGACTTCTAATATTATATTTCATTATATAAATTAAATAAAATAATATGGTATGATATTATATAATAATATTATAATATGATATAATACATAATATAATATGATATGATATGACACTATCTTGTCATATGTGATGCTATGTGATGTGATGTCATATGATACAATACAATACAAGGCCAGTCCTGTTTGGTTCCAGTTTGTGCTCTTGCTTTAATATGGTTCTTTTTCCTTCCTGTTCTACACTTCCTGCTGCATCAGCAAGTTCCTCCCACCTCCACATCACAGGTGGGGCTCAAAGGCACTTGAAGAACTGACACAAGGAGCTAAGTACCCTTTTGCTTGCCATTGCAAGACCTCCAGATCACTCCCCTTCTTTCCTCCATTTCCAAAGCACATTTCTTAGCTTCTACTTTTGTTCCTTTTGTCTTCCAGTCTCCTCTAATGAGAAAAGGAGTAAAGAGCTCCTCCAAAAGGAGTCTAGCCCTCCCCCCAGAAAGCACCTTAGAGCTCCCTTCTCCTGCTGGGTGAATGTCCGCGGAGAGAAGGCAGCAATGACTTCCAACTATGTCAAAACCAAGCAATTTCTGTTTCCTGCTGCCTGACCAATGTCCCAACTAGGATGTGGAGAACATCCTCTGCAAAATGTAACAGTCTCTCCTTTGACCTCAGTCACTTACCTCTGCTGCACCTGTCCCTTGAGGGAAAGCAGAAGAGGAAAGTTGGTGGGGAATAGGACTTCACCTGCTACATCCTGCTGTGCCGTTACCTGCCAAACCTCCAACCTTGGGAGGGAAGAGCCAGCCATCCAGTCATCTCATGTCATCCAGTCATCAATGACTCCCATCTCATACTGCCCTTGCCTCTAGTGTTATCTCCAGTCTCCTTAGGGAAATGAAGTGATACCCTTCACTCAATGATTATTCTCACACCTGCTCATACACCTCACTTCTCAGTGATTCTGAAACCATGTAAGTCAGTATTTACACCCATTTCCTCACTCCCAACTCCAAATCCTTTATTCCCATCCTCTTCAACCTTCCCACTCCAAAGTTTCAACCAAATACCACAACCTTTCCACTGTGCCCTCCAGAATATCTGTTCCATAGGCAGCAGACTTCCCTTCATCCTAAATCTTATATTCTCCAATTCCTTCCTTTTACTAACTATAATTGAAAACTGACTCCCTGCAATAATACAACCATCCTGAACACTCTTTCCAGTACTGAATACACCTTGAATCATTCCCCTTGGCTCACTGGTAAAGGTCAGGGAGTTGCAAAGCTCATTGTTTCCTTTGCCTCTACCATTCCCCATCCCCCTCACCTCCATCACTCAGTACCCTCGTCTCCATTGAGGCTCATTCTATTCACGTTCACCACCTGGAACACAGTAGGCTCTTAATAAACAATGTCTGATTGATTAAATCATTCCTCATCTTTGGGTTGCCTTTTCTCATCTCTGCAAGTTGAAACCCTACCCAACTTTTAAGGCTCATATCAAATGTGAATTTTTTCATGGAACCCTTATTAATCACTCCAGGTGATACTGATTCCAATGTCTTAAAAACTCTCACAACACTTATAACATTCTTATAAACTTTTGTAGCATATATTATATTTGGCTTTGTACATGTATTATTTTCCTCCTACTGAATTATAGGATCCTTCAAGTAAAATAACATATCTTAGTTATTTTGCATTATGAGCTCATATATACCTATCTAATTTCTTGCACACAATAGGTACTCAGTGAATGTTTTATTAAACTACAGTCAATCATCTACTCAAAAAACACACTTCACAGAGAAAGCACACAATATTTTATAATGTCCATATTATTGTGTAGGTTTATTTAGTTGACCTGTGGTCTAGGCAGCAAGAAAATAACCTGGTTTATGAAATTAAATTTAAAATCAATAGAATAAATTGTATTTATTATACATCTGACTTCATCTGACAGCTACTGCTAGCATAGTTACCCAAGAGACTACTTTTTCAAAGATCCACCCTCCTTAAAATGTTCTATGAAATCACAAGGAGACGGATACTCTTGGGATCACTGAGTTGATGTAAAATAGTGATCTCAAATTTGGATTTCATTACAGCTTCAAGTTTGTGCTACTCATCTTGGTAGGCTACTCCTGTGTGGAAGCTTTGTGTCTCCTCACAATGAATTTTCACTCTCATCATTTATTTGACTAAACAAAATAACAAAGAAATGGTTGAGTTTAATTTCCCTGAAAAATTCTCTAGAATATCTATTGATCTTTAGTTGAGAGAGAATGCTACTTGGAGTGGGGGCTAGCCGTTTCTCCCAAAGAAAAGAGATCCTTTCATCTTGAGTCACTGAGGGTCTAATATAACTGGCTTGGGAGGATGGACTGAAATAAGGATATCTACTCCATTACAACTGCACATGCACTCTGAGCATTGTCTTCATATATCTTTTAAGGGATAGTTCTGAAGAAAGAAGGAGATAAGAATTAGCAGGTTGGATGAGTCAGAATTGAGATCTAAAATGTCTTGGTGGTGTACTATATCCAATTTAATCAGATGAAATTTAATAGAGATGCAATCAATAACATGTGGAATAAAAATACATAGTTAGATAACAGTTGGTCTGGGAAAGATGTGGATAATTTCGTTGGCCACTAACTCAATATATGACTCTTCAAAACCTTTTTTATATCTACTTAAATTTCCCATGGCTCTCCCTTCTCCAACTCTCTTAGTTCAGTACCTTGTCTCATATATTGCTGAAAAAATTTAGGCCATTAACCTAGATGAGAGCATCATCTTTTCCCCTTCTCCTTATTTCATATCACCCAGATGCCTTCTGTCACTATCTCTGCATTCAAATGATGAAGTGATCCTTTTCTTGGCCAAGGCAAACTCCTCCATGTGCAGAAGTCACCCATCTCATTCTAATTTTTCCAGAAGATTGACATCCCCATTCTCTCACCTAGTTTCAATCTCTCCCTTTCCACTGTTTCTCTATTACTTACAAATCTGCCCATTTCTTCTGTATTCTCAAGGAAATTTTCACTTGATTCATTCATCCCTGTTAACTATCATCACACATCTTTCTTTCCTTTTTTGGACAAACTTCTTGAGAAGGCTGTCTATAGCAGGTCTCTCCACTTCCTCTCCCTCACTCTTTTCTTACTCCTTACAATCTGAGTTCAAATCTCATCATTCAGCTGAAACTGCTTCCACTAACAATCTTTTTATTGTCCTTCTTGATCTCTCTGATGCCTTTGATAATATCAGTTACTCTCATCTTGCTGATACTCTCTTCTCTATCAATTTACATGTATTACTCTTTCCTTGTTCTCCTAGCTACTTGATCATTCCTTCTTAGTTTCCTTTGATGAATCTTTATCCAGGTCATGCCCTCTAACTGTAGCTGCCTCCCAGGGCTCTGACCTAGGTCCTCTTCTCTTCTCCTTTTTTACTATTTCACCTGGTGTTCTCCCATTGGTTCAATTATCATTTCTATGCTGATGATTCTCAAACCTACATATCTGATTGTAGGTTCTCTCCTAACCTCCATTATTATAACTTCAACTACATTTCAACCATTTTGAATTGGATGTTCCACACACATTTTAACCTCAACCTGTCCAAAAGTGAGCTCACAAACTTTCCCAAAGACACTCCTGACTTCCAAACATCCTTATTATTTTTGAGAGCATCATCATCCCCCAAGCCACTCAGTGTCACAATTTTGGTGTCATCCTCAAATCCTTTTTCTCTTTCATCTTCCATATCCAATCTATTGCCAAAGCTTATCAATTTTACCCTTGTAATGTCTCTTGAATATACTCCCTTCTTTCATCTGACACTTCCATCATCCTGATGCAGGCCCTCAACACTTCCCACCTGGACTATTGCAAAGGATTGTTTGTTGGCCTGCCTGCCTGCCACAGATCTTTCCTTTGCTAGTCCATCCTCCTTTCAGCCATCAAAGTGATCTCCCTAGAGCTCAGGTCTGACCATATCACC
Organism: Petaurus breviceps papuanus; assembly: GCF_028583685.1. NCBI lineage: Eukaryota > Metazoa > Chordata > Mammalia > Diprotodontia > Petauridae > Petaurus > Petaurus breviceps. The sequence continues at coordinate 42,791,277 of NW_027185764.1, read as the reverse complement.
CACTTACTCGATACTTTTCAATCATTTCCTATCACCTCTAGGATCAAATAAAAAATCTGCTTCATTTTCAAGGTCCTTCTTAGCCTGTCATCCCCTTTTTAGCCTTCTTACACATGACATTCCCCCACATACTCTTTAGTTCAGTGAAAATGACCTCCTTCTTGCTCCTCAAGCAAAATATTCTATCTTTCAACTCTGGTCATTTTCTCCAACTCTCCCATATATTTGGAATGATCTCCATTCTCATCTCTTCTTTCGGACTTCCCTCACTTCCTTCAAGTCACAGGTAAAATCCCTCTTTATACGAGAAGCTTCTCCCAATCTCTCTTGTTTCTAGTGCCTCCCCTCTGTTGATTACTTCCAACTTGCTCTAGCTTGTTTGTGAATAGTTATTTGAATGCTTTCTCCCTCATTAGGTGGTTATCACCTACTGAGCAAAGATATACCTTTCATTTTATCTCAAGTGATTAGTACAGTACCTGGCAAACAGTAAACATTAAATAAATGTTTACAAACATTTAATAAATGTTTACTAAATGACTCTTTGACTGTTGCTCAAACCCTGAGCCAGATATCATTGGACTATAGCATAGAGCTAGAAGGGGTCTTGTAGTTCATTTAGCCTAAAACTCCCATTTAAAAATGAGAATAATGAATCACAATGAGTTTAAATGACTTCCCCAAGATCACAAAAGAAGTAAATGATAGGATTGGAACCCACAGTCTGAGTCTGCAAATGCAAGACTCCTTTCTAATGAATCACACGATCTCTAGAATTTTGCAGCATGCAGGAGAAATCTAGCATATAAATTATACTTACTCAGTACCAGAAAATAATATGAAACCTCCTATGTCCTAGCATCTTGTTCACATATTTACCTGAATTTTAATATTGGTAGCCTCAAGCAGCTGAGATGCTATCCTTAGCAAATTTTTCCTGCCATAGATACTCATCCATTTGGATGTTCCCTCCCACCACACATATTTCAGTGCATCCATGCCTGCCAATCTAATAGTGGTTGCCTTTATTTATGTCCTCCCCAAATTCCACAAGGTTCTCAGGGACTCCTTTCTTTTCTCCTGATGTTGAATGGATATTAATGAAAAACTCAGAATTTGATGTTATGATTGTTGTTATTAGTAGTAGTAATAGCTATGATAGTAGTGATAGATATTTTTTATATAGCCCTTTGGAATTTCCACAAAGACATAGATAGACACATAGATATGTATATCTGTGTGTGTGTGTGTGTGTGTGTGTGTGTGTATAATCTACAGATATTTTTTTCTTATTTGATCATCACAACTAAGGTTGTGTTATCATTACCATTATTTTAAGATGAGGAAGCAGACTGAGAGAGGTATAATGGCTTTCCCATAATCACATAAATATCATTACTGTGATGATATCTTTACTTAAATTCCTAACTCCCCTTCTTATTACCTTTTGCATTCTACTCATTTCTAATTCTTCATAGACTAGAGTGCCATGCCTCATGGTTTTATAATCAGATTGGTTCTAACATGCTGGAGAGACTCCAAGTGCAATCTGGACAACAGACTGTCTGTTTCCTAGGATGAATCTGACTACAGTATAGAGAGAACTTTTCATTTGTAGGTTGAAAACTTGGTGAATTCTTCAGCCATAGCAACCCATAAAAAAAAGGAAAATGACATAGCAGTACTAAAGTGGAATAACCATTCTTTATAAATAATCGCTATGCCAGACCTTGCCTTGTCTATACTGGGAATAGAATAAACTTAATTTTTTTTTAACATAGCAGTTTTATGGTTTACAGGTTGTTTAATGTTTGGGGAAGATGAATTATTTTTTCAAAAGAAACTCTGCTGTTAGAAACTATGGCTCTGCAGGAAGTCTTGAAGCAAAGTTTCCTAATTAGGCTATAACACAGTATGGACACAGACCAAGACTGGGTATGCTTGAAAATGGTTTCAAGAATTGCTATAATCCCAGGTAGAAAGTCTTTAATTCATTTCAATTGTGAAATTTGAAGATGTTCAAGACACAGAGCAATTCAGAATACTTGATCTTCCCCTGAAGAGATTCCATATATTTAGTTAATAAATAAATTTTATTATTATGGAGGATCAGTAAATGGGAGGTTTCCCAGGCACTTTCACACACTCCTGTTCATAAGGCTTACTTAAAGGATGCAATGGAATAAATCTTCAGACTAAAGATGGAAATCTTAGGGGTCATGAATTCTAATTCTGGTTCTATGTTACCTTGGGAAAAGCACTTAACATCTCTGAGATTTTCTGACCTCAACAAAAAATGGAAATCTTATGGTCTGTAACTGTTGACAAATAAATGGATAACTAATAAAAAGGTTATCAATTATACTTTTATAAACAGCATTTGAAAAGCAACTTCCCAGAATATACTTAATGAAAATAATGCTTAACTCTTACTTTGATGCAAGTCTGGTTTGAATAAAGAATGTCTCATTAAATCAGTCAGCATTTATTAAGTGCCTGCTGTATTCTAGGCATTGTAAGTGCACGAGAATACAACAAAAATGCAAAATCATCCCCTGCTTCAAGTACCTCATGATATAATGAGAGAGACAACATTCAATCTAAGTACAACCAAAATTTTCACAGTCACTTGTAAATAATCTCAATCAGACAACTAGAAAAGGCTTCTTGCACAAGGTAGGATTTTAGTTGAGATTTGTGGGAAACCAGAGGAACCAAGAAATAGAAAGACTAACAGCAGTGTACTCTAAGGGAAAAAAATACACACACACACATACACACACATGTTTGATTACAGTAATATTGCTGACCCCTTTTGAATTTCTTTCCTTTAGAAAAGCAGATTAAAGAACCTGTGCTAGCAGCCCTCCTGTGTGCTGATGGTATTGGTTTTACACCTCCACAGCAACTGAAAGTAGCCTTGCTGTTACAGATAGATATACAAATAAAGAAAGCCTATTCTCAAGTAGCTTCCATTCTATATGGGGAAAACAAGCTCTATAATTATGCATAAATACAGAGAAATACAAATATTTAGGGAAAGAGAGTAGTACCAATTGGGGACTAAAAAAAGGCTTTTGTTAAAATATTTTGTTTACATTGCAAATTGAAACAAGTGAGACATTCTCTGAGATAGATGTGAGAAGGGAATGCATTCTAGATATGGGATATAACCAATGGAGAAGGAGGTGGAGATTTTTTTTGCAGAGAATTAGAGAAGATCAATTTGTCTGAGCCATAGAGTGCTGGAAGCAAAGTAATAGAACAAGGGATAGAAAGATATACTGGGGACAAGATAAAATAACAAAATTTATATTTGATCCTAGAGAAAATAAGGAGTCATAGGAATTTATTGAGTAAGAGACCATCATAGTTGGATATCCACTTAAGGTAAATATCTCCAACTGTGTAGATGATGGATTGGAGTGGGGAGAAATTGAAGGCATGAGACCTTTATGTCAGTGCTTACAACAGTTCATGCATGAGGGGATGTAAATAGTTCAACTTGAATAAGTTCCTTATGATTTCTTTTCCCTGTTTACCTTCTTATGCTTCTCTTGCTTCTTGCATTTGAAAGTCAACTTTTCTATTCAACTCTGGTTTTCTCATCAAGAATGCTTGAAATTCCTCTATTTCACCGAATGACCATATTTTCCCTGAAACATTATACTCAGTTTTGCTGGGCAGTCTTGCTTTTAATCCCACTTCCTTTGACCTCTGGAATGTCATATACCAAGCCCTTAGATCCCTTAATGTAGAAGCTGTTAGACCTTGTATTATCCTGATTGTGTTTCCACAATACTCAAGTTATTTCTTCCTGGATGCTTGTAATACTTTATCCTCAACCTGGGGACTCTGGAATTTGGCTATAATATCCCTAGGCATTTTCTTTTGGGGATTTTTTTCAAGAGGTGATGGGTGAATTCTTTCAATTTCTCTTTTGCCCTCTGGTTCTAAAATATCAGGGCAATTTTCCTTGAGAATTTCTTTAAGGATGATTCTGGGTTCCTTTTTTTTTATCATGGCTTTCAGGTAGCCCCACAATTTTTAAATTATCTTTCCTGGATCTATTTTCCAGATCAGTGTTTTTTCCAATGAGATATTTCTTTTTCATTTGTTTGGATCTGATTAATATTATCTTGATTTCTCATAAGTCATATGCTTCCATTTGCTTCAATCTAATTTTGAAGGAATTATTCTCTTCAGTGAGTTTTGAAATTCCTTTTCCATCTGGCAAATTTGACTTTTTAAGGCATTCTTCTCATCATTGGCTTTTTGGGTCTCTTTCGCCATTTGAGTTGGTCTATTTGTTAAGGTGTTATTTTCTTTAGTCAGATTGTTGACTCTCTTTGTATTATTTTCTTGCATCATTCTAATTTCTCTTCCTAGTTTTTCCTTTACTTCTCTTATTTGATTTTCAAAATCTTTCTTGAGCTCTTCCATGGCCTGTAATCAGTTTATATTTTTCTTGGAAGCATTTGATGCAGGAGTTCTGACTTTGTTGTCCTCCTCCCATTCCATGCTTTGATCTTTTTTTGTCCCCCACAAAAGGGTTTTGTGGTCTGCTTTTGCATCTGTTGCTTGCTCATAATGGCAGTCAATTGCTTGACTTTTGAGTTCTTTGCCATGGTAGAACTCTGCTTCCAGAGAGGAGAACTTTGTCCCAAATTGCTGGGGTTTTTGCAAATGTTTTCAGAGGTTTGAGGAGGTCACCCTCTCTATAGACACCACACAGGCAAACTGGCATTTCTCACCCCAGGATTGCTGCCATAAAAAGTGACCCAGATCCAAGCAGGCCAAAGAAAGAGCAATAACTCTCTGAATGGTCACTTGGTCCCCTTATGAGCTGCAGGCCAGGAGCTCATATTGCATCTAAGGGGCAGAATCTGTAGCTACCCTGCCTCTGCAACCTTTCACACTGCAGGCAGGGTCCAGACCATGCCCTTCCTTTCCAACAGAGTTACCCAATGACATTTTACTTTCTTTTTGGCTTTTATGAGTTGAAAAGTCTGAAAATCACCACAGCTGCTCATAATTCACTCTTCAGAAATCTGCTCCAGCTGCTGCTGCCTCCCTGGGCCCAAAACCACGAGGCTCACTCAGGACTGCATTGGGCTCCCAAATTGCTGTGAACGACCTTTCCTGTTGGCCTGCCAGGGTGCCTTCAGTGGGAGATTTGTTTCTCTCTGTCATTTTCTGGATTACATAGCTCTAAAATTTGTTTAGAGTCATATTTTATAGGTATTTCAGGTGTGGGGGGAGGTCATGGAATTTTCTGCTTCTACTCTGCCGTCTTGACTCCACCCCTCAGCTAAATCTTAAAAGGTGAAATTCAATGAAGTCTTATACTCAGTCTTTTTTTTTTTTTAACAGCTTTACAACATTAGATTGGTGATGCATAGTTAGATAATATTTTATTTTTTTTATTTTATTTTTAGTTTGTGAAATAAAAAAAGGATTTCCATAGCATGGCACAGAAAACCCTTTCACATTGAAAGAGTTAGGGGTGTGGCACCCCCATGATCTGAAAAATCCATGTAAATTTTTGTCACCCCACCTTCCTAACAGAGAAGCCTGAATTTTTTTCTATTTCTTTTTTCTTTAATGGAGTTGTAAAATTTTAGTTAAGTATAGGGACATAGGCATTGTGTCATCTGCTGCATTTTGAGGGTCATCTGTGGCTTCCACAAAACTCCCCCCAAATTCTCATTTAATTTCTTTTATTTAAATTAAATTTTATGTTTAATTTTAGTTTACATCATTCATTTGCACAAGATTTTGGGTTACAAATTTTCTCCCCATCGCTCCCTTAACTATCACCCCAAACCAGCGATCCCACTGTATACCCCTTCCCTGAATCTGCTCTCTCTTATATGCTGCTCCATTCTACCTCTAGCTTTCCAGTAGGGCAACAAGGATTCCCATACCTCAGTGCCTGTACATTTTACTTCCCAGTTGCATGCAAAATAATAATAATAATAATAATGATAATTATAATATTTTTTTAGACATTTGATTCCAAAATTTTGAATTCCAGATTCCCTCCCTCCTTCCCTCATCACCCTTACTGGGAAGATAAGCAATTCAATGTAGGTTGTACATGTGTAGCTATGCAAAATATTTCCATATTGGATATATTGTGAAATACTGACTATATTTCCCTCCATCCTATCCCACCCTGCATTTGTTCTACTCTCTACTTTGACCCTGTCCCTTTCCAAAACTGTGTGCTTCTAACTTCCCTCCCTCGCAACCTCCCCTCCCCTCCATCATCACCCCTATCATTCCTTCCCCCTCTACTCCCCTCTATGGCAGGATACCCTATTTAGTGTGTATGTTATTTCCTCCCTAAGTCAAATTCAAGGAGAGTAAGGTTGACCTATTCCCTTTTTCCTTCCTGTTCTTCCCCTCCATTGTGACAGTTTTCCCTTGCCTCTTCTATATGAGATAAATTACCCCATTCTGTCTCTCCCCATCTCCTCTCATTATATTATTCTCTCACTTCTCAATTTCTAAGCCACTATCTTGGCTCCACCCCTCTCATTTAATTTCTTATGCTAACACCTTATAAATCAAAACCATGATGGGGAAAGTAATGATTTGGAAAGTATAACTGTATAATAAAAAAGAGGATAGCATATGAAATTATAAATCCACTATATAAAACTTGCTATTCCTTTTAAGTATACAAAAAAACATAAGGGACCTGAGACAAGATGGTGGTATAGAAGCAGGAAAACTAATGAGATCCCCCTATAACCACTCAAATAACTATAAAATATGACTCTAAACCAATTTTTAAATTGTAGAACCCACAAAGTTACAGAGAAACAAATTTCCCACTGAAGGCAGCCCAAGAGGCAGATAGAAAGGGTTCATCACAGCATGCTGTGAACTGAGCTCAGCCCTGCTTGAGGCCGTGGTTTTAGCCCCAGGGCAGCCCCAACCAGTTGACCTTGGGAGAATGGATCACCAGCAGCTGTGGTGGTTTCCAGAAATATCAACTCATCAATGACAAATTAAAGGTCAGTATAGAACTCTGTTGCAATGGGGGGGAGGGGGGGAGGGGACTACGAGTGTGGTCCAGCCCCTACCCACCATGCAAGAAGCGGTGGAGGTGTGGCTGCCCTGCAGCCACCTCCACATGGCTGCTTCAGAGTTCCTAGGCAGTGCATTGTAGGGGGGCCAAGAGGAGATTCAGAGGGTAATCACTCTTGTTTTAACCTGCCTGGATCTGTATTGTGGTCTTAGGTGGTAGTCCTGAGGTGTGGGATCAATGAGACAGAGCGTGTGGGGGCTGAAGAGATGGTGCCTTCATAATAGCTACAGCAGCTGTGAAAATCCCAGCAATTTGGGACAAAGCTCTACACTCTGGAAGCAGAGTTCTACCGTGGCAAAGAATTCAAAAGTCAAGTAATTGGCTGCCAATATGAGCAAGAGATGGAAGTACAAACAGATGATAGTATCCTTTCTTGGGGACAAAAAGGGTCAAGGTGTGGAGCTGGAGGAAGACATCATAGTCAGAACTTCTTCACTAAAAGTTTCCAAGAAAAATATGAGTTGGTTACAGGACATGGAGGAGCTCAAGAAGGATTTTGAAAATCAAGTAAGAGAAGAGGATGAAAACTTGGGAAGGGAAATTAGAATGATGCAAGAAAATCATAAAAAGAGAATTGACAACCTGACTGAAGAAAATAACACCTTAAAAAATAGATGAACTCATATGGCAAAAGAGGCTCAAAAAACCAGTGAGGAGAAGAATGCCTTAAAAAGCCAAATTTTCCAGATAGAAAGAGAATCTCAAAAGCTCACTGAAGAGAATCATTCCTTTAGAATTAGATTGGACCAAATGGAAGCTAATGATTTTATGAGGAATCAAGATACTATTAAACAGATCCATACAAATGAAAAAGTAGAAGGCAATGTGAAATATCTCACTTTTTCCAGTGAGACACTGACAGGGAAAATAGATCCAGGAGAGATAATTTAAAAATTATTGGACTACCTGAAAGCCATGATCAAAAAAGAACCTAGAAATCATCCTTCAAGAAATTCTCAAGGAAAATTGCCCTGATATTTTAGAACCAGAGGGCAAAATAAAGGTTGAAAGAATCCACTAATCACCTCTTGAAAAAAGATCCCAAAAGGAAAACTGTTAGGAATATTACAGCCAGTTTCCAGAGTTCACATATCAAGGAGAAAATATTATAAGCAGCCAAGAAGAAATGATTTTACCATTATGGAAACACAATCAGGATAACACAGAATCTGTCAGCTGCCAAATTAAGGAATCGAAGAATTGGGATACAATATTCTGGAGATCAAAGCAGCTAGGATTAAAACCAAGAATCACCTACACAGCAAAACTGAGTATAATGTTTCAGGGGAAAATATATTAATTCAATGAAACAGAGAACTTTCAAGAATTCTTGATGAAAAAACTAGAGTTGAGTAGAAAATTTGACATTCGAATACAAGAAGCAAGAGAAGGTAAACAGAGAAGAGAAATTATAAGGAACTTTTCAAAGTTGAACTATTTACATGCCTACATAGAAAAAAATGGTAATTATAACTTAAGAAACTTTTCTCAGTATGAGGATAGTTGAAGGTAATATAAATTTGTGTATACATATATGTGTCTATATAGGAGGGTATATGTACATATGGATACATATGTGAGTGTGTGTATATATGTGTGTGTGTGTGTGTGTGTGTGTGCAGGTATACATTGACAGGATGAATTGAATAGCAAGGGATGATATTTAAAAGGTGGAATTGAGAGATGAAAGGAATATAATGAGAGGACATGGGGAGAGACAGAATGGGGTAAATTATCTCATATAGAAGAGGCAAGAGAAAACTGTTATGATGGAGGGAAAGAACAGGAAAGCAAAAGGGAATGGGTCAACCTTACTCTCATTGAATTTGGCTTAGGGAGGGAATGACATACACATAAATTGGGTATCTTACCCTTCAGGAGTGTAGTGGGGAAGGGGATGAGAGGGTTCATGATGGAAGGGAGGGCTGTTTGGGGAGGGGATATAGTTGGAAGCACACACTTTTGCAAAGGGACAGGGTCAAAATAGAGAATAGAACAAGTCGGGGGCAGGATAGGATGGAGGGAAATATAGTCAGTCTTTCACAATATATCCACTATGGAAATGTTTTGTGTAACTACACATGCACAATCTATATTGAATTGTTTATCTTCCCAGTGAGGGTGGGTGACAAGGGAGAAAGGGAAAGAATCTAGAATTCAAAGTTTTAAAATAAAATGTTTTAAAAAAATTATCATTATTATTATGACATGCAACAGGGAAATTAGATATATAAGCACAGTGGTATGGAGATCCATCTTGCCTCACCAGAAAGTCAGAGGATGAATGGGAGAGGATATAGGAGAGAGCAGATTGGGGGGGGGGGCATATGCAGTGGGATTTCTCTTTTGGGGTGGTGGGTAGGGGAAAGACAGGGAGAAATTGTGTAACTCAAAATTTTGTGGAAATGAAATAAATAAGCTAAAAATAAACATAAAATTTAATTTAAAAATATACAAAAACATCATGAAAATTTATTTTTTTCTTCTTACTCTACCCTGGAGATGGCTGCCATTAGAAACACACAAAGACACCTACAGAAACACTCTCACAAACACAATTATTCCATATGTACTTCTATTTATCAGTTCTTTTCCTGGATGCAGATATTATATTTCTTCATGTTCTTTTTAGTTAATTTGGGTATTTATAATAGTCAAAATAACTTATTCATTCATAGTCATTCTTAAAACAATATTGCTGCTACTGCATACAATGTTCTTCTGGTTCTGCTCATTTAGCTCTTCATTATTTCATGCAAGTCTTTCCTAGTTTTTCTTACTATTTCTCATAGCACAGTAGTCTTCTATCATAGTATTTTTATTAAGAAAACTGGGAATTTCAGTGGAATGAAAGTTTGACCTGAGTTATCTGTGAAATGGTAATAATAAATGCTAATTGCATCTTGGGCAGAATTGAGAAAGATTTAATTTCCCAATAAAAAAATACAATACTCCTACTGTCTTCTTCATGGTCATACTGTATCTGGAGTATTATGTTAAGTTTTGGGAAACATTATTTTAAGTACATTGGTAAATTGGAAAGCATTTGGAGGAGGGCAATCAGAATGGTGAATGACCTTAAGTCACCAACATATGAAGATTGATTTTAAAAATTATTTATATTTTATCTAATGAACTTTGTGTGTGCTGGGGAAGAGTTTCCCAGTACACAAAATGTGGATAGTCAGAAACTGATTACAACTCTATCTCCTACTCATCAACTTAGTTGTGAGCAAATACTACTGTTATATTCATATGCAACTAAATGTATTTGTAATTTAAATAATATTTAAATGTACAATAGTATCTCATTTTTATAAAGTAATTTGATGTATACTATCATAAAGAAACCATAAAAATTTTTCTCCCAGTACAATTTGTCTACTAATATTATATTCAACCTTTGAATTTTTGGTAGGATTAAAATATTGTTGGATTCACCCATTCTCAGATTCCTAACATTTGGTCCCAATCTGACCTCAGACCATTACTCGTTGTGTGACCCTGAGCAAATCACTTAATCCTCTTTGCCTCAGATTCTTCATCTATAAAATGACTTGGAGACGGAAATGGCAAGTCACTCCAGTATCTTTGTCAAGAAAACCCCAAATGAGGTCACAAAGATTCAGCACCCAACGAACTGAACAATAGCAACAGCAACATGTGGTTCCACCTAATTTTTTATTCTGATGTAGCATAAGGTCAACAGATGTGTTGAGGAATTTACTGACTACCTTATTTTGAATCCTGTAAGACCATAACTGGAAGGAAAACCTAGCACTTCATTATATAGACCTACTCCAACATACTGTCACTTGATCCTCAAAGACCAAAGCAAAATATACAATATAAAACCGACTTCACCCTCAAATATGTTCATATGGGAAGTCAACAGAAATTGTTGCTTTAAACAACAACAAAATAATTAATTATTTTTAAACTTTTTGATGTAAATCTATGCCAATAAAAAGCAATCACAAAATAAAGTAATACAATTTTAGAGCAGAAAGGAAATGAAAAGAGAGTCCAATGCATCTTTTTTATATTTTTTTGAGGGGGGAAGGCTGGACAGTTGGGGTTAAGTGACTTGCCCAAGGTCACATGGCTAGTAACTGTTAAGTTTTTGAGGTTGGATTTGAACTCAGGTCCTCCTGATTCCAGGGCCAGTGCTCTATTCACTGCTCCACCTAGCCACCCCCTTCTTGTTTATTTTAAACACAAAGAAATTGAGACCCAAAGAGATAAAGAGAGTTGCCCAAGTTCACACCACTAATCACCAGAACAGGAGGACTGATTTTTAGACATTTTTAGAGCTATGTTAGCTATTGACAAAATAATTAGGCATATTGCTTAAAATGATTAAGCAAAATAATTAAGAATAAGGGAAAGCCATCAGAATATTCAGTTCTGTGTCTGATATACCACTACCACCATGGATATTTCCCATGTCAAAATTTAGCAGCAAGTATGATAGTTGTTCATCTTTTTGTGGTTTAAAAAACTCAAGAAACCATTATTTGGCACTGAAAGATTAACTAGAGAAGAAAAATAACAAAAACTTGAGATTTTTATTCCAGTAAGGCTGCAACCAGCAAAATTAGACATGGAAAATAAGGTTTTAAAATATTAAGCATTGGGGCATCTAGGTGGTGCAGTAAATAGAGCACCAGACCTGAAGTCAGGAGGACCTGAGTTCAAATCTGGTCTCAGACACTTAACACAGAAACTAGCCATATGACCTTTGGCAAGTCATTTAACCCCAATTGCCCTCCAAAAAGCAATAAATGAATGAATGCATAAATAAATAAGTAAACAAATGAATAAAAAGTAAATAAAATATTATGCTTATGAATTGACCTCATGATCAGAGAAGATTTTATATTCGCATGATATCATTCTGGTATTCAGGCTATGCCCTGCAGTAGCTAGTCCAACCTGAGACTCTATTGCCAGTAGATAACAAAGAAAGGGGGAGAGTATTCCCTGTGACACATATCTACCAAGCTCTATTACCTTCCAAGGAGACCCTTTTTCTATAGGTAAAGTCCATTTTGCTTTGTTCAAAGCAACCAATACCTACATGTTGGACCCAATTATGGAGGAATATATACTAGAGCCAGAAATGAGATTTGAGGAGCTCAAGGGTGATATCAGAGGCAACCTTGGTGACTGGGGATTCACAGAGGGTACGATGGCAACATCTTCCTTGCCATAAAAGAGGAGTTGCTACAGTTCCACTTTTTCAGAGTCCCCAGAGAGCTACATTAGAAATGGAGATAACCAAGATAAGGTTAATTAACTAGACATTGACTTCATTCTCTAAAGGGATCAAACCAACCCAGAAGTGTCTAGGAATATAGCTTGTTTCCATACCTTGTTTCATTTCTAGATCCATAAATCTTATAGAACCTGGTTCAAAAATTACTCCAGAGGGGAAAGGATGAACTTGTTTGCTTTCTTGTAACTTTGCTATTTATTCATTCCTCAATAAATAATTTTTACTGTTTTAAAGTCTTTCTTTTGCCTGGGTCTGTTAGTATGATAGATGAGTTTACATATGCTCAGTTTTGAACTGGGTGGAGTCAAAATGGGCTAAACTACCATTAAAAATCCTCATGATCTGAAATGAAATGGCACATAAGGTTGTAGGTCATAAGGTTATGGCATTACTTTGACATGATTGCATGACCAGACCAGTGATTGAAAAATGGGTTTCTTTAAATCACTGATTGTTACATAAGGGTTATTGTTGTTAAAATGAACACAACTTGGGACTCTCTTTTCAAACTAAATTATTAGGAAAATCAGAGGATCTGAGTATGGAAAATTCCTAGTATAGGAACTCACTCCACCAGATCAGTCCTTGCCTGTGAATTAGTGAATCCTCACTCAGGAAATAGTAATTTGTGTCAGAGATGAGATTTGAACCCACATTTACCTTAATTCCAATTTGCCTATTTGCAAATTCTATAAGAAATAAGTCTTCCTTAACAGGTTCTTAGTACCAGGATGAGGAGTTCGGATTATGTAAATCAAACAAGTTGGCTGTGGATGTGTATGTCCATGCATGTGTGCACATGTGTATGAAGGGCTCTAGGAAGAATTATTTTTGATAGTCTATTGACAAAGAAGCAGATAAGATCCATTTAACAAATGACTCAACATATTGCCTATTTTCTGATTACTCTGATACACACTTTTAAAAATACAATTCGAAGAAAAAAGACAACTTCTTTAAAGCATAATTTTTCTCATCTATAAAATATGGATCATTATACTTATAACATGTAACTACCTGGATTGTTGTAAGGATATCACTTTATTGACTTCAACATATTATACCAATCTGAATAATTATTTTAATATCCAGAAAAAGACTTGGAATGCTGAGTGCCACCAGAATCATGTTTGACTTCTGAAATAGGGTTTTAACTCTGAATTTTCTTTCTCATAAAAAGAGTAATGGGGGGGGGGACCTAAAGCAATAGCTACCCTAAACTAGAAGAACAGGGATCAGAAGATTGGTGGGTAATTTGGAGTGAGAAAAAAACTTAGAGGTCATCTAGTCCAATGTCCTTATTTTAAAAAATAGACGCAGAAAAGGAAACACAAAGAGTTTAAGTGACTTGCCAGGATTTCAAACCAGGTAAAGTACCAATTATTGGTCTCATATGAAAAGTAGATCTTGACTACCAGGGAGGTAACAGATTTGGATGAAATTATGAAGAACAAAGAAATTTAGAAATAATTTTTAAAACACATGCTTGTTATTTTTTATAACACCTCCATTTTATATCCTGTGTTCTTCCCTCATTGCTCTCAAGAGCAAATGTCCTGTCTGACAAAGATTTTTTTTAATAAGAAGAAAACTTATTTGTCACTGTTCCACATCCATGGACCCTCTCACCTTTGCAAAGGAAAGCAGAATATCTTCACATATTTTTTTTTCTTTAGGCCCAGGTTTGGTCAATATAATTTTGTAATAATTTTAATTTTTGTCATTTTTCTCTCTTTTTACATTGTGATAGTCATTGTCTACATTTTTCCTGGTTCTGTTTCCTTTGATTTACATCAGTTCATATAAATCTTCCCATGCTTCTCTATATTCATCATTTCTTGTAGTACAGAAATATTGCATTATATTCAGGTGCCACAGTTTAGTAGTTAATCCATTCCGTAATGTATAGGCATCTATTTTGCTTCTAGTTTTTTGCTACTAAAATGTGTTACTATAAATTTTCAATGTATATGGATCCTTTCTTTTGGTCAATGACCTTGGAGTATACTATATGCCTATAAGTAGAATCTCCAGGTCAAAGCATATGAATATTCCAAATTGCTTTTCAAAATGGCTTTAACAATTTGCAGATCCACCAACAATGCATTAATGTGCCTGTCTAGTCACAGCCCCTCCAATATTGACTATTCTTCTCATCTTTTTCAATTGGATGTATTCAATGTGAAACCTTAGAGTTAATTTATTATCATCATCCTCATCAATAAATTGTAACATTCATTCATTGGTTCATAGATTCTGAGCCAGAAGGTACCTTGAAGGACATAAAGTCCAACCCTCTACAAGACCAAGCACCCTAGTATACCCAAGATGACTGCTAGCACAGGTTCTTTGATCTGCTTTTCTAAAGGAAGGCAACTCAAAAGAGGGAAAAATTCAGCATCCTGATCTTCAGAAAGTACAAACAGAAATTACAAGCAGACAAAAATTACTAAGAAAATATCACAATTCCATAGACCAACAGACAGGACTTCTAGCTGTCTGACTATTAGATACATATATACTTAGTTACCAGACATTGGGGGCACCAATATCTGAGTTTCTAAAGCCAGGGACCTCAATGGCTACCCAGAGCCTCATATGGCCAAATCACACAACTCTTTCCATAAGTGAGCCCCAAAGCAAAACCTCACTCCAAGTGAGGCCCAGTAAAGAGCAGGGAAGATCTTCAAATTCCCTTACCATTACACACTTGTATTTTATATATGAGGAAACCAAGACTGAGTGAGGTTACATGAATTTCCCAGAGTCACGCAGTTAGTAAGTAATTGAGGTGGATTCAAACTCAAAGTTTCTTGACTCCAAGTCTAGTTCTGTATCCACTGAACTACTTATCTGCCTAAACTCCAGTTAAGGATACTTATTCTACAAATGCATATTTCCATGCTCTTTTTTTTGGAGGGGGGAGGGCAGGGCAATTGGGGTTAAGTGACTTGCTCAAGGTCACATGGCTAGTTAGTGTTTAAGTGTCTGAGGTCAGATTTGAACTCAGGTCCTACTGACTTCAGGGCCAGTGCTCTATTCACTGCACCACCTAGCCACCCCTTTCCATGCTCTTACAATTATGTTATGCTGCCTATCAAGAAGAAAGGGTGGAAAATTAAAGATAAAGCCTAGTCTTTCAGAAGTACAGATCAATACTTTATCAGAATAACTGGAATCAGAAAAAGGCAAGACAAATTAATTAATATTTATTAATTGCCTACTATGTGCCAGGAACTATTAAATATTAGTGAGGCAAAGGAAGGCAAAAGGAGAATAGTTCTGAGGGGAAAGTTTAATGGGGGGGTAATATATAAATAATTTTGTATAACCTATATAACAGTCTAATTGGGGAGATAATATTTAAATAACTATGTATTTAAAACTATATACAAGATAAATTGGAGATAATGAGTTGAGGGAAGCCATGGGATTTGGGAAGAGCTTCTTGCATAAAGTGAACTGTTAGCTGAGAATTGAAGGAATTTAAGGAATCTAGGAGTTGGTGATGAAAAGGAAGAAAATTCCAGGCATGGGGAACAGTCAATGTAAATGCCCAGATGTGATGATGGAATGTCTTGGTCAGGGAACAAGAATGCAAGTGTCACTGACTTGCAGAGAATATGGAGAGATATAAGGTGCAAGAAGATGAGAAGGGTGGGAGAGGGCCAGGTTATAAAGACTTCAAATGTAAAACACATAATTTTTTGGTCCTATAAGTGATAGGAATCTATTGGAGTTTACTGAGTAAGGGACTGCCATGATCCAACCTATGCATTAGGAAAATCTCTTTGTCAAGTAACGGAGGATAGTCTCAAATAGGGAGAGACTTGTGGCAGACAGACCAACAAATCTATTGCAAAAGTCCAAGTTTGAGGTAATGAAGGCTTGTACTAGGTTGGTTGCTGTATCAGAGGAGAGAAGGGGGCGTATAGGAGAGATTTTGCAAAAAGAAAACTTGATAGGAATGAGATTGCAGATGGAGTGGTGGGAGGTGAGAGAGAATGAGGAGTTGAGGGTGACACTTAGATCACAAGATGGGGTGACTGAGAAGATGGTAGTGCCCATTAAAGTGAAAGGATAAAAGGGACTTTTAGGGAAAAGATATTTTGTTCAGTTTTGTACATTTTGGGTTTTCATTTGTCTACTGGAAATCCAATTCAAGATGTCCACTAGGCAATTGGAGATGAGAGAATGGAGATTAGGGTGGGATAAGTAGATCTAAAAAATATCATTGTAGACAAAATAATCGAATTCACAGGGACTTATGAGAGCACAAAACTAAATAACATAGAGGCAAAAGAGAAGAAAGCCAGGACAGAGCCTTTGGGATACTCATTGTTAAAAAAGGTGCCCCAAAACGCAGCCACTTAAACCGGGAACCACCAATTTACAGTAAAGAGTGAAAACAATAAGTTCACTGAAGATTTTTTATCTTTAAAATGAAACAAAAAATGATGAGAAGTTTAACATATAGCATATGTTTAAAATTAAAAGTAAGATTACAACTATGAGCTGATTTTCATAATGAATAAAGAATAGATTGTATTCACTTTTTAAGCATTATTTTTTCTTATGCCACTGTATACATGGCACAGAATATCTTATGGTTGATGGTTGACATTCCCAGTAAATCATCAAGAGAGTAATTTTTGACAAAAAAAAATTAAAGGATTTCATGAATAGCCTCAAGGTCCTCTCTTAGTTCTTTGATATTCAAATCATTCTCTTTTGAAGTATCTGGACAATTAGTAAGAGACTGACCACCAAGACAAGACAGATAAGGATGGGCAGGAATAAAACGTAGTATTAAGTAGGGGAATGATTTGGAATGGATTCTCTTTTACAAGTAGTCAATTTCTTGGTAAATATTTCCAGCTTATGCCAACTTCTGCTAGATATTCACATGATGCTTACTGTGTATCAGATACTAGGTGTTTTACAATTATTATCTCACTTGGCCTTCCCTATGATCCTGTGAGATAGAACAGCTCTGTGAGGTAGATGCTTCCATTTTTATAACTGATGAAAATGAAGAAAACAAAGGCTAACTGACTTTTCCAGAATTATACACAATTAGTGTCTGAAGGTGAATTTGAATGCAGGTCTGCTAGGCTCTAGGCCCACTACTATCTACTATAACACCTAGCTGCTTGCAATAGTAGATAGAAAAGTTGCCCAGAGTTGGGAAGCCCTGGAATCCTACTTCTGACATATCCCACCAAATTAGTTAATATCTCAGTGCCTGAGGCAACTTTCAAAACAGAATTTTGTTGTTATTTAGGGTTTCAGTCATATCAGACCTTTTGAGACTCTATTTGGGGTTTTCTTGGCAAAGACTTGCCATTTCCTTCTCAAGATCCTTTTTACAGATGAGGAATTGAGGCAAACAGAGCCCTTGGTCACAGAGCTAGTAAGTGTCCAATTCAGACTTGAATTCAGGAAGATGAGTCTTCTTGACTACAGGGCAGAGCAGAATAGCTATAAAACTGAATTAACAAGAGTTTCCTTAGTGGAGGCTCTAAAAAAATTAAATGATGGGTCCTGACCATAACTAGCATACTATACATACATAATAAATGCTTGCTAGTTGATAGGTAAATAAATTCTGGAACAGAAAGTGTATTGGATTAAGGTCCTGACATGTAATATCTGTGTCACCTCTCTAGGTCTCAGTTTCCTTATTTGTAAAATAAGGGGTTGGGATTGATTATCTCTCAATAGTTGATCCCAAGATCTTAAAACCAAATAATTCTCTTTTTATATAGTCTAAATAATACACACAATTTAAGAACATCTAGAACACAAAAGCTCCAAGCAAAACAATAGAAACTGAATATAGGGAAGTCCTGCTTCACATGCAAATGGTAACCCAAAAACTAGTTTGAAAGGTTACACATGCTCATTGGATTTTCAAGTCTATTCAGAAAATCTAACACATTTTTTTGGGGGGAGTAGATCTGTGATTTCATCAGGAAAGATGAAATAGAGAGGTCCCAGGGAATATATTCCTATGCAAATCAGCCCCTTCCTGAAATTTAACAGCCTTACTGAAGTTCAGTGACATGCCAAAGGTCACACAAGTAGTAAGTATTAGAAGCAAGACTCAAACCCAGATGTTCCTGATCCCAAAGTCAGTTCCGTCTCCTCTATGCCACATCATCTTTCAGAACTTAGAAGAAATTGTGTAACGTTTCATTTAGATTAAATGCTTTACATTTGTAATGAGTAGTAACAGAAAATAATATAGTAGAAAAGTGAACAAACAAAACAGCAAAAAATCCTATTTTTATACAATTTTATTAACTTTGAAATCTGGTGCCTGAAGAGGAGGTGTATCAGATGGTTGATTGGACTTGGGGCTCTTTATTTTATATAACATAAGGGACAGTTAATAGTGTGTGCACCTGGGGCCACCAAAGGTTGCAAGGTTGTCAGTGAAAAAAAAAAGACATCACTGAATTGTAGAATGAGAGTTGGAAGAGAAGCATGATTTAGTAGAAAGGTCATTAGATTTGAAATCAGAGGATGCTGGTCTCAATTCAGCATATGCTAATTGTTGCCAATGTTGTGCTTTTTTTCTGAAGACTGATAGAAATAAATGGATTGTTTGTCCAAGAGATAATTCCTTCAAGTTTCCCCTGAAGTCTTACCTTCTGTAAGATGTGTGTGTGTGTGAGTGAGTGTGTATGTGTGTGTTTGAAGATTAGGAAGGAATTTGAATACCATAGAGATGGTTTTATATTTGATTCTGTTGGTGATAGGGAGTTACTAGAATTTATTGAGTAGAGGGGTGACATGTTTAGACCTATGCTATAGGAAGATCACTTTGATAGCTGAGTTGAGGATGGACTAGAGTGAGAGAGGAGGGAGACTTGTGGCATGGAGACCATCTGATAGTCCAAGGTAAGATCAAGGTTATGACTAGCTTTGTGTGTAGATGTAGTGAGGGAGAGGTGTGGCGGGGTCATAGAAAATTAATAAGTTGAGCAATTAGAAGCTTAAGTTGATAAGACAATATCAATGTATATATTGAAGTCCCCTAGCATGAGGGTAGAAGTTTGGGAGGAAATCCTGTAATCTAGACACTGAATTATTTTTTGCCTACTTTTTTCATTTTTCCAATGCTTATTTTTAGTTTACCTCATTGATTTCCACAAGATTTTGAGTGACAAATTTTTCTCCCCATCTTTCCCCTACCCAACACCCCCAAATAGGGATACCACTGTATACCCCCTCCCCCAATCTGCTCTCTCCTATATCCTTGCCCATCCACTATCTGACTTTCCAGTAGGACAAAATGGATTTCTACACCCTAGTGCCTGTATATCTAATTTCCCTGTTGCATGTAAAAAAAATAATTTTTTAAACATTTATTTTTAAAACTTTAAATTTGAGATTTTTCACCTTCCTCCCTCATCATCCACCCTTACTGGGAAGACAAGCAATTCAATATAGGTTGTACATGTGTAGTTACACAAAACATTTCCATAGTGGACATATTATGAAAGACTGACTGTATTTCCCTCCATTCTATCCCACCCCCTTCTTGTTCTATTCTCCACTTTGACTCTGTCCCTTTTCAAAAGCATGTGCTTCTAACTTCTCTCTCCCCAACCTTCCCTCTGCTCCATCATCCCCCTAACATCCCCTTCCCCCCTACTCTCCTTTAGGGCAAGATACCCAATTTAGTGTGTATGTCATTCCCTCCTGAAGCCAATTTCAATGAGAGTAAGGTTGACTCATTCCCTTCTGTTTTCCTGTTCTTCCCCTCCATTGTAACAGTTTTTCCTTGCCTGTTCTATATGAGATAATTTACCCCATTCTGTCTCTCCCCATTTCCTGTCATTATATTCCTCTCACCATTCAATTCCACCGTTTAAGTATCATCCCTTCCTATTCAATTGGTCCTGTTCCCTCTGTCTATCTACACATATATACACATACTTACATATGTATTCATATGCATATATACCCTCCTATATAGACATATGTATGTATGTGTATACACACACACACATACACACACATTTCTATTCCCTTCAACTATTCTCACACTGAGAAAAGTTTCATAAGTTACAATTACCTTTTTTTTCCCTATGGGAATGTAACTTTGATAAGTTCCTTATGATTTCTTTTCCCTGTTTACCTTCTCATGTTTCTCTTGCTTCTTGTATGTCACTGTCAAATTTCCTATTCAACTCTGGTTTTTTCATCAAGAATGCTTGAAAGTCCTCTATTTCATTGAATGACCATATTTTCTCCTGAAACATAATACTCAGTTTTGCTGAGTAGGTGATTCTTGGTTTTAATCCCACCTCCTTTGACCTCTGGAATATCATATTCCAAGCCCTTCGATCCCTCATTGTAGAAGCTGCCAAGTCCTGTGTTATACTGATTGTGTTTCCACAATATTTAAATTGTTTCTTCTTGGCTGCTTGTAATATTTTCTCCTTGATCTGGTAACTCTGGAATCTGGCTATAATATTCCTAGGAGTTTTCTTTTTGGGATATTTTTCAAGAGGTGACTTGTGGATTCTTTCACCCTCTATTTTGCCCTCTGGTTCTAAATCATCAGGGCAATTTTCCTTGAGAAGTTCTTGAAGGAGGATTTCTAGGTTCTTTTTTTGATCATGGCTTTCAGGTAGTCCAATGATTTTAAAATTATCTCTCCTGCATTTGTTTTCCCCATCAGTGGTTTTTCCAATGAGATATTTCACATTGCCTTCTATTTTCTCATTTGTTTGGATCTGTTTAATATTATCTTGATTTCTCATAAAGTCACTAGCTTCCATTTGCTCCAATCTAATTCTGAAGGAATTATTCTCTTCAGTGAGCTTCTGAGATTCTTTTTCCATCTGGCAAATTAGTCTTTTTAAGGCATTCTGCTCTTCATTGGCTGTTTGAGCTTCTTTTGCCATTTGAGTTAATCTATTTTTAAGGTGTTATTTTCTTCAGTCAGGTTGTTGACTCACTTCTCACGATTGTCTTGTAGCATTCTCATTTCTCTTCCCAATTTTTCCCCCACTTCTCTTATTTGGTTTTCAAAATCCTTCTCAAGCTCTTCTATGGCCTGTAACCAGTTCATATTTTTCTTGGAAGCTTTTGTTACAAGAGTTCTGACTTCATTGTCTTCTTCCTATTTCATGTTTTGATCCTTTTTTGTCCCAATAAAAAGGAATCTAAGATTTGACTGCTGTGCTTGCTTTGCTTCCTTTGCTTGCTCATGTTGCCACTCATTTACTTGACTTTTGAGCTTTTTGCCACAGTAGAAATCTGCTTCCAGAGAGGAGAGCTTTGTCCCAAATTGCTGGGGCGTTTGCAGCTGCTGGAGCTATTAGTTGGGTGCCCTCTCAAAAGCCTCCACAGACTCTGGCACCTTGTCACATACCCCAGGACCTCCACCTAGAACAGAGATCCAGATCCAATCATATTAAAGCAAGAAGGATTACCCTCAGACTGGTCACTTGGTCCCCTACAATCTGTAGGCTGGGAGCTCTGAAGCAGCCTTGAGGCTGTGGCTGCCATTCCTCAGCCGCTTCTCCCTACAGGGTCAGAGGCCAGACTTTCCTCCTGGACCCCCTGTTCCCAAAGTCCACTCACTTTGTCTTTGGCATTTATGGGTTGATAATTCTGGAAACTGCCACAGCTGCTAGTGATCTACTCTCCTAATGTCTCTCTAGCCATGGCTGGTTGGGCCTCACTGGAGCTAAAACAAAGGGCTCACAAAGGGGCTGGGCTCTGCTCCCAGTGTGCTGTGATGAATCCTTCCTGTCTGCCTACCAAGCTGCCTTCAGCTGGAAGTTTGTTTCTCTCTGTCACTTTGTGGGCTCTGTAGCCCTAATGTTTGTTTAGAGTCATTTTTAATAGGTATTTGAGGTAGTTATGGGGGGAGCACTCAGAGTTTCCTGCTTCTACACCACCATCTTGTCTCTGCTGCTCTAGACTCCTAATTCTTTTAGGAAGTAAGAAAACATTCCTCAAGATTTGTAGACAACAGCTACTGCAATCTGTATTGGTTGATAAATATGTATTGAATGAACCTTCAAGGAGGAGAGGTGACTATGTGATGGTAGAAGAGGGAGAGACTTTTAATGGGAATGTAAATTTTAAAGATCTTCCCTGCCCCTAGGCTAAAGTGCACCTGGAGCCTGGGGTGGGAGGCTTGTTTTTCAGTAGATACTTTTTGATTGGCCAGTGGGTCCAAGAGGTTGTTACATTCTCTGAGCCAGGAGAAGGCTATATAAGCCCTGATGTGTAGCTTTGTTTGGGGGGCTCACTTTGAGAAGTGTTCTGTGATTTGATCTGGATTCTGGGAAGCTGTTGTCTGGAGCTACCCCCCCCCTTCCCACTTTGAAAAACCCAGATGTTGAAACCCAGATGTTGACTGGGTATAGATGTAATGGTTGGACAGTTTGAAATCTGTCTACTAGATCTGTTTCTGTCCTGATAATTCTGTCTGTGTACTTTGAAGTTCGGGGTGCTTTTCCCCTGAACAAGGTAAACGATATATGTCTGACTGATTAAAGTAAGCTTGTTAACCCATTTTGAGTTGCTTTCCTTTATCAAAGCAGATCCAAGAACCCGTGGTGGCAGCAAACCCTGAGGACGCTTGGGGTGCTTGCTGCTGCAAGCCTGGAAGAAGTGATGGGAAGCAAAAAGACTTCCAATTTCCCTGCCATGACCAAAGATTTTGAGGGTGTAAATGAAAATGCAAGTCATGATGGAAAGGGTAGCCAGGGAACTTATGTCATCACAAGTGAACCAGGACTTAGTGAGTCCAGATAGATGAAGGGAATGAGGAAGAAAGCATGGAAGATCCCTAGGCATGGACAAAGTATGACTTGTAGAGTATAGGTGTACAGAAAGGCTGCCTAGAGTTCCTGAAAAGTTTGGAGCATGATAGAATGGCATCTCAGAGTGGAAGGTACAATTAATTAAGCCTTATGTATCTGTAGAAGTCAATTTTACTTACACTTCAATGTTACCAAAATGGTACTTTATTTGGGGAGTATGAGTTGTATATATATATATGGGTAGTAATAGATATTTAAAAAAAAAATAAATGACAAGTACATCAAAGAAACATTTATAAATTTCATAGAGAAGAAATTTCAGAAGGGGACATAGAAAACAGGTAACAATAAATGATTCTATATTGAATTTTATATATACTTTAAAATAAATAATCTATATGTTAGTCCATTATTCACATATAATCCTCCTTTTTCTGTCTTCTTTATATATTGAAACATTCAAGATTGTTGATAACTGTTGAGTTTGTAATGAAATTTGTATTAAAAGTTAAGAGAAAAAAGTCAGTCTGGCAAAGGAAGTCAGTGGACATATTTCAGTGATGTGGAACTGTTAATTATTTGCTTATATCCAGAGAGGGAGTAGGTACACAAATATATGCCAAGGTGGGCTAATGGGAAAGAAAAGGGGAGCCAAAGAGAAGGTTTTGTCTATATATCTGAGAGTGAGGAGGAAGATTAATAATATTAAAGAGGCTTCTTGCTTGTAGCCTAACCATATCAAATAAGGATATCAGATAGTTTGGAGGAACATCCATTACTCTCCTACAATCAAGGACATTCTACTGACTACATTCATCCCTTCATTCAACAAAACATTTATGAAGCACATTTCATGTGCTTAAAAGAACAATAATCTAGGCACTGGGATACAAAGATGAAAAAAGACAGTCTTTTTGCAATATTGGTGTGTGATGTGGTAGAAAGTAATTAGTCATCACTGCCCCTTCTCTTCTGGAAGGGACTGAGCTGAATCTCACCCAAGCCTCCTGACCCAAGCCTCATCTTTCTCTCTTCTGTCCTTCTGCCTTTGTTGTGTACACTGACCCTCAGGTCAATGAAACAATCTCCTGTTATTTCTCCTTCAATTTTGGCGAGGACCAGTGACCTCATGGAGTGATGTCTGGACTTGCTCATGAATTGCATTTAGTGCACCAGAGCTGCACAGTCATCAGTCCTCACTCTTCCAGTCCGCCAAGTCCAGTGGAAGGACCAAAGTCAAAATGACTGGTCACAGCCCAAAATGCCAAGGAAGATCTCGGTGTCAGATATCTGATCATAGCACTCCTCAGTGTCTGCTTCAGCTCTCTTCATGGATGTTGGAACAATTTGTTTTTGTCAGCCCATTCCACTGGGCGTAGTCTTCACATGTTTGGGGTAGACATCCTAACTCACTGAAGGGTTTAAGACCTGTTGGTTACTCTCAACCCACTTTATTCTCCTTGCCCAGAGTGTGGTCACTGTACGTGCTTCAGTTTCTTGGAGTCACAGGCAAGAGTTGGGTGAAGGTGGACACTAAAGGCAGCTGAGTCACCCTGAAAAGGGCTTGGCAAGCTCTCACACCAGAGTATGAGTCCTCCCTAAATACTGCACACACCCTGATAAGCTTCTAGTAGAGGAGGGAAAGGAGGGGAGATCTGGATATGAGTGGAATGCTAACCTTGGGAAGAGTAGAGCTACCGTAAAACTGAGACAGCAAAGAAAGATGTTGAGGTATGTGGGGGAGGAGGGAAAGTGAGAAGAAAAATAGTGTAGGTGAGGTATAAAGATGAGCAGCTAAGTGGATAGAGCACCAGGCCTAGACTCAGGAAAACTCCTTTTCCTGAGTTCAAATTGGACATCAGACACTTATTAACTATGTGACCTTCAACTAATTACTTAACCTAGTTTGCCTCAGTTTCCTCATCTATAAAATGAGCTGGAGAAGGAAATGGCAAAATATATCTCGGTCAGGAAAACCCCAAATGAGGTCACAAAAACTCAGACATGACTGAAATGACTAAGTAACAACCACAAAAGGTCTAAAGAATTTTTAAAAAATTTGGATCCCTAGTCTCAATATTATAACTACTTAAAAATCAGTTTCAATGAGTTTTCTGAAGAGTATCTGTAGTTTCTAGAGTGTTTCACTCCACATTACATCTGCTAATCTGCCTGCTTTCAATTCCCCTTCCAAGATAAACTCTTGCCTTTAGTCTCATCACCATGCTGCCTGAGTTAACAAGCTTTGATTGATACCATTTCACTCATCTCCTCTCTCCTCTTATTGGAGGGGTAAAAGGTGGAGTATCATATTCTTCCCAAGTCCTTCCTCTGTAGTGGACAGAAAAATCAACCCTGAGCTCATTCCCCCTTGCATTTACTGATCTTTCTAGTTTCAACTCCACAAAACAAGAAGCCTCTGTGCTGGGTACTGTCTAGTGTCCTGTTCCTCCTTTTGTGTGTCTTCTCCCCTGCCCCCCCAGCCCCCCCCATTACATTGTAAGCTCCTTGAGGGCAGGGACTGTTTTCTTTTTACTATTTTTATCCCCATACAGTTTTTATTAATTGTATCACGTGGTATGGTGCCTGACATTTAACAGGTGTTTAATAAATGTTTGTTGGATTGGGATTGAATAAATTCCTGAAATCTAACATTTTTCTCTATAATTACTCTGTTTTAGATTTAACATTTACCTATTATGTTAAAAAATACCTTTAGAGAAAAAAAAACTTTTACTTAATAAAAGTGAAATTTGTTTGAAGAATAACAGGTCTTAAAGGCCATTTAGTCCAACTCCCCTCATGTTACCAATGAGGTAACTGGGGCACAGTCTTGGACCTATCAAGACCACAACGCTACTTAGCAGCAAAGACAAGCAAATAAACTAAGAAAATATCATTTTATCAATGCATTTACTTAGCAATGTCACTAATTAAAGAAAATCCCAAAGTAGCTTTGTACTCACAAATGATTTGTAATCACAAAGTAGATGTAATACTATTTTAACTATATGAGAGGCCAAACTAAGTGACTGAAACTGATAGATGATATCATCATTGATCCAGAGAATATTAAAGCCTAAGTTATTTACTAAAAGAAAATTAAGAATTTAGGTAGATTGGAACCATTAAGGTATTGTCAACTATCAAGGAAGTTCCCCATCAGTCACCTAACCCTTTTAAGTGGAAAGATATAGCTTCTGAGGTTAGTCAATGCCATTATTTAGCTATCAATAAAATCAAGATTAAATATTTATTAAATTTCTGTTAGACACTAGGCAAGGTGTCTGGACCTACAAAAAAGTTAGAAACAGTACCTTCAAGCAATTCATATTCTATCAGAAAATCAACAACTTGGGAAACTGGAAAATTCCTTAGTGTATCTTTTTCACTCTGACACTTTACCTCTGCTGACTCAGATTGCAAGTCCTCTATGCTCTCTTATACCAAATGATACTTTACCATAATCCCAATAAATATTCAATAGATAATGGAGGCCATTTTGTTATTTGAGGAACTTGGGAGTGTTACTGCTCTTTGGGGTTGTCTATTTATCTTTCATTCTCAATCTATGAGTACATCATTAGGGTAAATTGTACAGACTCCTGGATTTGGAGTCAGAGGACCGAGGTTCAAATACCAGCTTTTGTATTTTTGGTGTAACTTTATACAAGTCACCTAGTCCCTCCAACAATATGTTTCCTCACATTCAAAATGAGGATATTGGACCAGATTAAGTCTAAGGCCCCTTACCCTCTAAACTTTTGTTTTTATGACCCTTTTTTAGTAATATATGCTCTAAAAAATATTTTTCCTGTCAATGTATGCAAAACATGGACTAGCATTGCCTGGAGGCATTTCCCCCCTCATTCTCAACACATTTTAATAAAAGTCTCTATGTATTAAAAACTAAAATGGGAGAGAGGGGAATGATTCGCTTGCCTGCTTTTGTTTCAGCTCATCCCTCTCTATTCCAGTAACCTATTCCCTAGCCCTCTGTCCTATCATTACTCATTAAGTTCCACAGAGATGTACTGAGAGTTGAGCAAGGCAAATATTATAGCTATTCAATTGGTCCAAAGTACAGTTTGTTTATTAAATGTTTTATATGACTTTTTTGCATATAATTAATTATGGTAACATCTTGCAGCCTGTTTATGTCCACCATGTGTTTTTCCATTGTCATTTATGTTATTTTTAATTTTCATTCTTCTGAGATCATGGCATTCCATGATTTAGAGTCATGAGTGACCACATGAAGAAGATTCTTAAACATATGGACATTTGCATTGTTGAGCTGTTTGGAATCATTGAAAGTAAGGTGGAGACTATCAAGTTCAATCTAGTTCAATCATTTCCTGTTCTCTCTTAAGGTCTATTTATTTTTCATCTGGAATGCTTCTCTGCTATTGATAGTCTAATTTTTAAAAATGCCTTCTAGATGCATATTATCTGAGAAAGATTTTTTTGTTCATCCACCTTGTTTTGGGACCCTTTGGTATGGACCCAACTGAGGACCCTTTGTAGTTTGTTGGTGCTTGAAGTAACTGTCTTCCATCAACAAGAGTATTTGGAGACTTGAACCTGGTAAACACTTTTGGCAAAAATAAATCACTCTGGAGAGTAGTTAGATTGACTTTAATATACAGCTGACCTTTGACCAAGACAATCTCTGTTGTCTTTGTTCATCTGAGATCTTATATAATTTCCATTTTTGTATGAAAGGTGCTGTTTTAGAGCTAAGCCTGAAAGGTTACAATTTTTTTTTATGGGATCAAATTATTTTCTTAAAATCATAAACAATTGGTGAGATAAGATCTTTTATTTACCACTCCCCTCATTGTACTGATTACTAAGAGGAGTTGTTTGTGATTATAAAGATGAGGCCTTTCATGGTCCTACTAATCCTTCTTATGTTTAATTTATGATGCCCTTTAGATGGACATAGACCATTTTGATTTTAAAAAGTGCACATCTTCAATACATCTTCAATAGATCTGTGATTTAAGCAATTTGATCAATAATTTTAACAGAGCAGATTATGACCCATCATTGCCTTTTCATATTGTGTGATTCTGATTCATGTTCTCTAATAAATCCTTCATAAGAGTTCTACCTAATATGTTAGGGATTTCCTCTAGTCAAATATTCTTAAGCATTTTGGTATCAAAAACCTCTTTACACTCTTAAAAATTATTGAGCACCTCTTAGAGCTCTTTATTTATGTGATTTATATCTATTGATAGTTGCCATATTAGAAATTAAAATGTCTTAATATTATGAAAAGTTTTGACTTTGTAGGCCCCTGGGGAAGGGTCTTAGGGATACTCTGGTTTCTCTGAGTTCCAATTCAAGGATCAGTGCCATAGATCTTTATCTTTATGAGGGTAACAATGAATTTATTCAGGGTATCAATATGTTATGATCACTCTTGCCACATTAGCTAACCACATTATTTTCAACTCATATAATTCTTGTATTTCATATATATATATATGCATATATATTTATAAATATACAATCTCTTTATGCCTAACACAGCATTCTTTTCTATTCCCTTTGAGTAAAGTATTTATGTTTATATCTGTTCCTTTATTCATTTCCCATTGTCAGATTTTCCCCCTTTCCTGATCTGTGATTTTGTTTGTATACAGGGTCCTAAATCAAAACTCCCTCTAAATTCCTCCTACCAATTCAGGTTGGCACCTTCTCTGTGATTCACATTCCTAGAGAGCTGACTAAAACACTAAGCAATGCAATGATTTACTCCAAGTTGCATAGCCAGTATATTTTGTAGACAGAATTTAAATCCAGGTAATTCTGCTCTTAGTTCAGCCTTTGCATCTACTATGCCATTTGGCCTCGCAAAAGTCAAATTAGAGTTGTTTTAATTGCTTACAATGTCTTGTCATATTTATCATTTGCTTCCTTTCATTTGATGTTGATTTTTGTCTTCCTTCTAACAAGTTTATGATCTGAGTATACAGACAGCTGACTCAAATTAGTACCATTAGACACCAGATGTGTCTCATTTGTTAGGCTGCTAAGATTTATCTTTTGTGATTTTCACAGTGCTCTCCTTGTACCACATCTTTTGACTATGTTCTTAAAGAAATTATTCATGATATAGAAGCAAGAGGCTTTAAGGAATTATATAAATCTTTATCCTCTGGGCCACATTTTCTACCCTTTTTTCACTCTCCTTACCTATGACCTCCCTTGCATCAAAGTCACAGAGCTTGTATATATTGATTTGATCTATAGTGTCATAAAGTTTATCATAGAATACATTCATTTAAATTCTTAATTATTTTTGTGGTAGTCTTTTTGCAAATTATTTTATTAGCATTGTGTTGAAAGATGGCCAAATGTTCCATGACATTATGTTTACATTGAATCATATAATGTTTCTTTAGAAACCAACCCCTTTATATGTTTCTCCAAGAAAAATCTGTGGGCTAAACTAACTTTTACAGATGATCTATAACAGTGTGATTCTTTCTCTTTCCTCACTAGTCTGCCACTTTTACCATAAAAATGGAAAATTCCATGACCCAGGAGCATTTTGTATTTTTCTTTGTTTTATGAGGCATCTTGGTTAAAGAATTTTTCACCTCTAGGACAACCTACTGATGATAAACCTATTCACATTCAATTAGGTTAGCATTGGATAGCAGATGCATTTCATCACAAAAAATCCTTTTTGAAGACTTTTGACCATGAGTTTCCCCACATCATTATTGCTGCTTTAATTACAATCTCCTTTTAATTCCAATCACAACCCCATAGTGATTTAGTTTAAGTCTATGCTGTCCTGTACTCTCAATTACCTTGCTCTCTTGGCCTTTTACTGCCTATATCTTGTCAAGGACCAGTGTAGGATTACTCTTATCATTCCACACTTATGGTTCTACTTACATGCTGATGAATAGAGCCACAGGAAATCATAGAATCTTTTTACTGAGTTCACGATAAGTTTTCTACCAAATCTAAGCTAGGCACTCACTAAATCAAGGCAATTCTTCTATTATGCTATAATCAATGCTATATCCCACTCACCTTGGTCCTGTTCCATATCTTTCTTTCTCTCTTCAAGCATACCACTTCCCCAATTTTTCAAATGAGTACTTTACCTCATGCTTTGTTCAGAAAATAGATAGCATTTGCTCTACTTTATATCCCTCTGTTATCATCACACTGAGAATTTTCTCTAGTCACTAGTAGAAATGTAGCCTGAACTATTACATTGGGCCATGGGGACACTTACCATTCAGGACAGTATGACTTAAGCAATTCCAGAGATGAAAGAATTAATTCTTCCAGAAACATCTCTGGCTTGGGAAACAAGGTACCTAGACTATAGATAGAAGACATTTCTTCGTTTTCTTTCTTGGCACTATGTGAGTTTTTTTTTTCCTGATCCCATCACTCACTATTCAAACAATTCCCTCCAGGTCCATATCTTCTGTCAGTCCAGGGCAGTTTTCTCCTGGAAGTAGTAAAGAAATATAACAGAGTCCACATATCACATTTTCCTGCCTGAGATCCTACACTTCCTGCCACATAGGAGTAGTCACTATGCTTTTAGGATAGAGAAATCTGGTCCTCTCTTATTCATCATAGGGAGTCCAGAGATACTGTTCAGAAGACTCCATATGGCTTGAATGAACAGAGTCCACAGAAGTATCATTCTTTTAATGAACTACTACTCTTTAACTGAAGAAACTGAAATTATATGAAGGACATTTAACTTTGAATTCTTTGCAATATTTATCCATCTAGTTATTGAGACATAGTACCTAGATTAATATCCTTAAGAATATTACCTAGTATTGTGTGATAGTAATGGCAATTAAAGATTCTCCTGTATTGGCTTGGTTTTCAAATTGATTGTGTTAAAACCCAGAGCTTGTTAATCCCACCTGTGGGATGGGCTTGTTGATGTGAAAAGAAAGTCCTGAATTGGGAAGAGCTGGTGACGTAGATTTGGAGACACAAGAGAGAGGCGGAAGATCTTTTTGGAAGCAGCACCTCGTGGAGAGAGAGAGACTAAGAGAATTGCTGGTGGCCGCTTTGAATTGCCCTGGACTTTTGAGACCTGCCCCCTGAGCTGCCAAGGACTGAGGAGACATGGCTGTTTTGCTGGTACTTTGTCTGTCTGTTTTGATGTTATTTTGCCAGATTTGTCCACTGGTGAAAGACTGTCCTTTTGTTGAAGAAGTCCTGGAACCTGGCTGTTCGCTAAGAAGCCCTGAGACTGTCCTGCAGACAGAGAGTGAATACTGTCCACTGGTGAGGGACAGTACTGTTGTTGCAGGGGTTTGGAGACTGTCCTGCAGACAGAGTGAATACTGTCCACTGGTGAAGGACAGTGCTGTTGTTGCAGGGGTCTGGGAGCCTTTCTGTTGGTTCAGAAGCCCTGAAGAAGGATTTTCTTGTTGTATGTTTACAGAAATCCTGGGAGAGGGCTTTGCTAATGTGTTCAGGGGTTCTAGGACTGTTCTACAGACAGAGGATAAATTCATGAAGGGACTGGCAATGTATCTTATGGCCTTGCTAAGCCTTGTCTCCCCAGGAACTAAGATTGCTGAGAACTTGCCTCGTGTCAAGATGAAGAAAAGACCTCCATTTGGGTATTAAGTGCTGTGTTTAAACTTGATGTAACTCTGGGGTAGATTCAATTGTGATCCTGGGAGTGGGGAACTTTTGACCTTATTGTGCTCTGTGATTGACAAATGAAGGTACTTTACCTATGTTTGGAAACTAATCTCCATTTGAGAAGAGGGGCTTTGTGGTGGACTTAATTAAGGTATAGCCTAGGGGTGGAGAAGTATTTAGAACAGAGACTTTGTAATTGATTGAATGATTGGAAGATCCTGGGGTGGGGTAGTACTTGGAGATTATTTAATCACACTTAGTAAATGCTGTATTTGGAATGATGTCATGTTTTGATCTTCTCTGTTCTTGGTTTGTCACTAAATAAAATAGAGAGCACCAATGCTGGTATTTTGAACTTGGGAAGTTGCCTTTGCTTGGTATTATATTACCATATACTTGGTATTATATTATATTATATAATCTTTAATTGCCATTACTATCACATATTGCTAACATCTTCGAACTGCAAGTGCTAAAGTTGCCAAAGAGCAAGATTTCGCATTTGCTAAAAAACAATCAATTGAAAAATCCCATTGAAATTTGCAGCATGCAAAAAAAAAGATTTAAATAGTAAAGCAAATCTGATACATTCTGAATAGATCATTATTCTATTACTACTTCTGTCATTTTTGAACTCCTGTAGAATTTTTGTTTTGTTTTTCAAAGGCTTATCATATAGTCCTTTATTGTAAATATTTTACACATTACATTTCTCTTACTAGATTGTAATCTTGTTGAGAACAGGGAGAGTATCTTATTCATCTTTGCTATGTGTAGGTATCTAGCACAATGCCTTTTTGCATAGTAAATATTTAATAAATACCTATTGATTAAATGAATGACCAATTGAATAAAGCACCTGCAACAGAATATTTTAGTGATGGTATTGCTAGTACATGTGAAGGACTTCACTGAACTAGCATAGCATAAATAACTAGATAAAAGACTCAAAAATGTTCATGTCTTCTGTTATAAGAAAGAAAGGATGTGACTGAACACATATGGTCTCAATGAGAGTTTGGGTGTGACATTTGTAACCAGATATTTGATTCTGAGGACTGTGATTGGCTGCAGTCCTTCTCCTGCCATGGGAGATTCAAGAATCAAAACAGATGGTACCATTTGGAGTTCAAGGTTTTGAATTAGATAAGAGGGCACTTGTGGCACTAATTAAAAGCCAGGCTGTTATATTATTTTAACTCCCATTTACTATTTATCTTGTGGCCTCTTTATCATGCAGGTCTTAGAAGTGCATTGACAAGTGTATCATTGAGAAGAAAATAGAGGAGGAAAAATCACTCTTTCTTTTACTAAAGTATATTAACACTCAAGCCTTTTCATTTCCTTACTTGAAAACAAAACAAAACAAAAAATACCAAACCACACTATATTATCACCCTGTCAAAATTAAAATGTGCAGTTAACAGAAAATTTAAAGGCTGGTTTATTTATTTCAAGCTAATTGATTTAAATCCATTTTGAATTTCAAGGTTTTTTCAATATATCTCATTTAAAGTACCAAATTAATTTGATATTTTTTCTTATGCACTATTTGCTTACATTAATACTAATTCTTACCATCATATTGCTATTTCTTGACCATTTTCTCAGGAAATATAAAACTTATTTTAGTCTCCAATAGCTGATTTTTTTTCTTTCAAAAATGGTCTCAATCTCTCTCTCTTTTTTCCCTGCTACCCATCTCTCTCTGTTCCACTTATATAAACCTTTGAAGTTAAAGGCCTGTGTCACTTACCTATATCTAATCTGTCCTATGTAGAAAAAAATGGGGCTTTATAACTTCAAAGAACAGAACAAGAGAAGGGTGGGAAGAACAGGATAACAGAAACTCAGAAGGAAACAGATTGTTCTCCCTGAGGGAATAGAGAAAAATTTTCCAAAGGAACTACTCTCCTTTTAAATCTCTAGAGGAAAAAAAAATGGTAACCATAGAAATACCAATAAAAGTTTTGGTTTCTTTTTCAAAGTATTATTCTTGGTGAGTGACAGCTTCCCAATATCCATTTCTACACATTTTGACCATTTTCTTTCTTCCCAAGATTTTAGCATTTTCAGAATGGTTGCTTCTTTTCCATCCATGTCACATGGGCAAAGCTTGAAATATTTTAGGGGTGTGCATGGGGTAGAAGTGACTTTCAATGAAATAAATGTCAGTTTATTGTAGGAGTAGATACAAGAGTGAGTTGGGGAATTACTATTTTACTATTATTAATCAATCAATAAGCACTTAGTATATGCCTATTGTGTGCCATGTCCTATGCTTGTTGCTGGGGAGACAAAGAAAAGAATGAAACAGTTCTTGCCCTCAAGGAGCTTACTTTATAATGGGGAAATTATAGACACCTAATTAAAGTTTGCTGATAAGAAATTGATTGATTAACACATCTAAGTACATACAAAATAAATAAAGTCAATAGAAGTTGGTTTCAAGGAAGAGGTGCTAACAGCTGATGGGATCAAGAAAAAAAATCTCTGCTGAGTGAGAAGAGTAGAACCAGGAGGAATTTGTACACAATTAGACACAATGTATGTGTGATGACCAACTTTGATAAACTGGAGTCTTCTCAGCAATCCAGAGACATAAGTCAACCCCAAAAGACTCACAATGGAGAGATGTTTAAATCCAGAGAAAGAACTGAGTTCGAACCCACATTGAAGAAAACTAACTGGTCTTTTTCTTTTTCTTGTTTGGTTTTGTTTCGCTTTCCCATTTTTCATTCCATCTGATACAATCCTTCTTTATAACCTGACTAATGTGAAAGTATTTGCAGATACTATACTTGATTGTATGCTGCCATGGGGGTGGGGGGGAGTGGGGAGGGAGAGAAAATTTGAAAGTCAAGGAATAGTGGTAATGAATCTTTTAAATAAATGTAAACAAATTAATAAAGACCAAAAGGAAAAAAAAATCTCCTATGTATGGTGATCCATGAAGTAAAGTTTAAAGGAAACCAGTGATTTTGAGAGACAGAGAGGGGAGAGTGCATTCAGATATGATGGACAGTCAAGGCACAGATTTTAAAGATTGAATATCCTATGTGAGGAATAGTTTGTCTAGAACAGAGTGAGTAAAAGTGTGTAATGTCTAATAGAAGTGGACATGTAGGTTGGGGTCAGATTGTTAAGGGATTTAAATTCCAAACAAAAGTTTATTTTTATCTGAGAAAAAATATGAAAAGAGCAGTGACATAGTTATATCCCTACTTTAGGAATATTGTCTTGATGCCTTTGTGGAAAATAGATTGAAAATGGGGTGGACTTGAGCAGAGAGACCGTTTAACAGACTATTGCAGTGAACTAGTTAAGCAATGATGGAAACTTGAACTGTGGCCATTTGAGAAAAGGAAGAACAATGGATGCAAGAGGTGTTAGAGAAGTTGAATCAACTTGTTTTGAGACTTATTGGATATGGGGTAAGGATGAGGGAGAGTGAGAAATCAAAGATGACTTTAATGTTGCAATCCTTTGTAACTATTAGGATTATGGTATCCTTAACAGAAATAGGCAAGCTAGGAAGAGGTATACATTTAAGGGAGAGATAATGAGTTCATTTTTTTGTATATGTTGAGTTTGAGATGAGTCATATGAGTCATTCATGATATATTTCCAAGAGGCACTTGGTGATGCATGACTAGATCATGGGAGACAGATAAGGACTGAATGTACAGATTTGGAAATTATCAGCATAGAGGTTAAACCCATGAGAATTAATAATATCAACAAAACAACATGTATAAGAAAAAAAAAGAAGAAAAATATCTGGTCATGTCACCAACAAGATTGAGGACTAGACATTTTTGCCGTCCCTCACAACTCTTAAAACTCTCCCAAATAAGACAGGGCAAAACAAGAAATTCCCAGGTGTGTGCTTTGGGAGTTACTAAGCAATTTTCTTGGGCTATTTAAGTGGAGGTCATTAAACCTACCATCTACCCTCATTCAACCATTGTTTGACAAAAAGCAGAAGACTTCACCTTTTTTGGCTCTTTTTTGAGGATGGGGAGCAAAAGGAAAATGCTTTTGGTAGCAGAATGCTACAGAAGGACTCAGTCAGAGAACTCAAGAATAGAGAATACTGGGAAATCATGCCAGTCTGAAGTGCTGCACTAGGACTGAAAGAATGGTGGTTGATGCAGGTAAGGACATTTCTGTTGCCCCAGTGGTCATGTGAGGAAGGGATTGATTTGGGTGAAGAGTAAATTCGCTTAATTTCTTTTACTTGTCTTATTATAGCCAGAATTTCTAGTACTATGTCAAATAGAAGAGGTGATAATGGATATACTTGCTTTACCCCTAATTTTATTGGAAATTATTCTAGTTAATCCAAATTACACATAATGCT
The DNA here is from genome assembly GCF_028583685.1 of Petaurus breviceps papuanus. NCBI lineage: Eukaryota > Metazoa > Chordata > Mammalia > Diprotodontia > Petauridae > Petaurus > Petaurus breviceps. The sequence goes on along the minus strand of NW_027185764.1, from coordinate 42,755,083 downwards.
AACTCTGCATTTTAGGTATAGACTATTTATTAGATTGGCAAAGATAACAAAAATTGAATATGACAGATGTTAGAGTGGCTATGGGGAACTCTGAATGGGTGTAATCCTTCTGGAAAAATTCTGGAATTTTACCCCAAGAAAATTACTAAATAAGGCATGTCATTTGACTTAAATGTGCCACTACAAAGCCTGTGCCAGAAAGTGATCAAACAAAAGAAGAAACTAAGAAAATGCCTATAAATTGAGGAATGGCTGATTAAATTCTGGTATATGAATGTGAAGGAACACTATCGTGCTGTAAGAAATGATGAAGGGGATAATTTTAGAAAAAATCTGGAAGATCTGTATAAACCAATACAGACTGAAGTAAGCAGAGCCAGAATAATTTATGCTACAAAATCAATAATAAAAAATGAAAAATATTGAAAACTTTAATAAATTGATAAAGAATGAAATGAGGAGAAACCAGGGAACAATTTATATGACAACAGTAAAAATTTACAATGGAATATGAACCAATATATGATGGAATAGAGAGCCCGGTGTATTCCCAAAAGGGCATAGAACCAAAGTAGTATGTTCCCAAATAATTAAAAAGAGAAATAAGAATAATAAGAGCAGAATTTATGGCTTGTAGAGGAGAACTAATAAAATAGAAGAAACAATTGTTTCTCTAAAATTTATCCAAATGACTAATATATACTGATATAGGGAATAATTGTTTTGGACTAAAATTATGTATGCATATGTATGTATGTAATATGTATGTATGTATATATGTATATGTGTGTATATCTTGTAGATTGCTTATTTGCAGGAGTTATTTTCATTTTATCTCCTCCATGAGACTGTGAGATCCTTGACCACAGTGTCTATGTTTTGTCCTTTTTTGTATAGCCATTGCTTGCCATAGAACTTGGTTCATAGTGGGCAGTTAATTGTTTATTGACTGAATAAAATGAAGGACAATCTGGAGGAAGGATATTAAAAAAGAACAATGTTAAAAGGAAACATGATCTCTATACAAGAATGTATTGATCAAGAAAAAGGGTACCTGTAGACAAATTCAGGGTCACAAGTCATCCAGTACACAAGTAAAAAAAGCTTCAACACTATAAGAAATGGTATAAGAAAAGTATTCAGAATTTTTGAATACCAAAATAAGAGTATAAATCAAAAGAATCTTGAGATTACTTCTAAAAAATTGAAACCAAGCCAAACAAAAAATCCTATTTTGCAAATGCCAGGATACATACCTATTAAAATTTAAAAATTCCAATGACATCAACAAATTCTATAAGACACCTGGAGAAAGACCTTCAAGTATGATGAAAGGAAATAGAACTAACAAAGAGCTATTCTTCACCCATCAGAAACTGTGGAAAGGAATGGAATATTATGTACTGAAGCAATTCAACCCAAGGTGACTGGTCAACCTTGGTCTAATCATCAGTGAAAAAAGATTTTTAAAAATTGAACTATTTTAAAGGGAAAAAAAAAACTTAAACAGATTTTATTGTTGTTGTTTAAAAAAACCCCAGAAAATAGAAACTCAAAAAGGTAAATGCAACTACCAAGAAAAACCAACATAACAAAATAAATTATTCAATCTTTAGAGACTATTCAAAAGAAATAAAAACTAGAAGGAGAATGACAACTATGAGGTTAAATCAAGAATAGTAGAAATTAATTGACCATTAAGTGGTTTCATTTAAGAACTATACATAGCGATAAAGATGAAAACACAACTAAATTACAAGGGATATGGGGGTAATAAGATTTGAACAGGAACTAAACATCTAAACCCCTACCCCACCCCTAAAGTGACTCACAGTTTGTTCATTTTGAAGGATGTACTGCAAAAGGGATTGGGAATAAAAGAGGAGAAGGAGAGAGCGAAGATTGAAGGGAAAAGTATAATATATCCTAATCGAGTCAATGGTAAACAGTGAAAGGATCATAGGCAATAAAACAATGTCAATATTAAACTTACATGTTCCAAAAGCCTTAGGATAAATCCATAAAAGAAAATTAAATTAATTGCAAGAACACATGTACAACAATAGTAGAAGAGTTGAATGTTGTTGTTCAGTCATTGTGGGTTTTTGTAACCCCATTTGGAGTTTTCTTGTCAAAGATACTGCAATGATTTGCCATTTCCTTCTCCAGCTCAATTTATAGATGAAGAAATCAAAGCAAACAGTGTTAAGTGACTTGCCTAGGGTCACATAGCTACTAAATGTCTGAGCTCAGATTTGGATTCAGGAAGATGATTCTTTCTGATTCCAGGTCCAGCACTCCATCCTTTCTATCATCTAGCTTAAATGCATATGTTCAAAATGCCTTAGTGTATAAGTCTATAAAGAAAATAAAATTGGTCATGAGAACATATACACAATAATAGTGCCCCAATTTTATCTACTGTAAAATGATGAAAGTAGTCTCTATCTCAAAGGCAAATGGAGAAAGTGGTTTGTCCAAGGTCACACAGTTGGTAAATGTCTGAAGCCCATATTTGAATATACATATTCTTGACTCCAGGATCAGCACTGAACCTCCTAGCTTCCCCTAGAAGTCAGGGCAGGAAATAAGATCTACGAAATAGTAAACAAGCAAGTGAAACTACAACAAAATTAGAAAAAATAAAATGATAAGAATGTGCAGCTTGTATTAATTAAATACAAAATAAAAAGAATACTTTCAAAAATATAAAATGCCCAAACTAACAGAAGATTACATAGAGATCTTAAGTAGCTAATATCTGGAAAGGAAATAGAACTAGCTATAACATTATTACTAAGGAAGAGGGGATTTAAGAGTGGTTGAATAATTGCTGGTCCTGATGAGGATGGGAGAATTCTATCAAACTTTTAAAGAGAAATTGGCATCAATGCTACATATTGCACTTTACCAGAATTCTTTTGTGAGTCAAATATATTCCTTATACTGAAGCCAGAGAAAGATAAAGCCAAGAACTATAAAGTAACCTTGTTAATGAATATTGATGCAAAAATTTTAGATAAAATGCTTTCAGACCACATCAATTCATCCAAGAAATCATTCATTTTGACAAAGTTAAATTTATACCAGGGATTCATGGATGGTTCAACATTAGGAAAATAATCAACATAATTAATTACATTAAAAACAAAAACATCTACAATAACATTATTGTGCAGGGAAGCTTCATTTATGTAAAAACAATACTCTACAAAGTATGGGCAAAGAGGGTCCTTTTTTAATTTCTTAAAAAACTGTCTATCTCAAATATCAATGCCCCTCATCCAGTAAACCTTAATGTAGAATAAATATTTTAAAAAATGTTATTGTGAAGATCATATTTTCCCTCACAAAAAGACTAAATAGATAAAGCAAATATGAAACCTAAATCAAATAACATAAGCAAAGGAGATACTCCAGAGAATTTCCCCAATATTCAGGAACACAGCAAGAATGGTCCCTCTTTTAACTCTTATTTGGTATAGTTCTAGATATGGTTCTTTATTTGTTCATAGGGTGTCATGATTTCTTACCCTCATGCATTTTCTATGGGGTTAATAGGCTGTCCCATATCCATTAATCATACTGAATCTTAAGTACCTATCCAGGACTTGGAAACCCTGCAACCCACATGCATGACACTAGAAGAGAATGTAACTTTCACTTTGGAGACATTCCTGGATTTGCTCAAGTTGAGGCAAAAACTCAAAGGAAGAGAAATTGATATTTTGACTCCAATAACCCACAGCACTTAGAATGGAGTGAGAGGTAGGCCATGGCTACATAATGATTTTGTGTAGATATTCATACACATTCTTTATCCCTAAAGATGTTTTTGATACTGAATACAAACACTTTGGGTTCTGGTCTTCTTTTCATTGTCTAGCACAGTGGCTGAGACATGATAGGTGGTTAATAGTTGTTTGTTGATTGACAGAGGACTTTCATATTATGCAATTTTATATTATAGATTCATTTCATATCAGAGATATAAATGGAGATGTCCATTGTATAGTTAAGATTCATTTATTTGACCTGAAGCTTTGTCCCTTTTTAAAGTGCATTATCCCCACCCCTTCCAGTGCAGCTTAATATACAACAAGCATTTTAAAATCATTTTGTGCTGACCACATTTTTGCCATCACATAAATGATTAAAAGATATAGCAAAAAAAGGATTCCACTCTACTTGTTTTTGAATATATATGTACATTTATACACATATGTGTATATATTCAAGATTCCTTATAAAAGAAAAAAAACTTGCTATTAAATTCTACGAACATTATGTAATAATCAGATGAAGCATAAAACAAGGAGATATTTTCTAGCTAAATATGTTCACTATGGTCACAGAAAAGATACAGTGCAAAGTTCAGGTTAAACAAAGATTCCCTATAGATTTTGAGATTCTTTAGATATCCCCTTTTTCAGATGATATTGTGAGCCTATTAAACCCTGTAATAAAATACAAAACCATTAAAAAGAGCTTGGCTTAACTCTCTATAAAGGGAAGGCTAAATGGATGAAGAATAGCTATTGTCCAAATTATGACATGGAGTTAGTCAGAAAATCCATACAGCTTTTCAATCAGATTTTATAGAAATACATACATAAGTGCATATATGTCAATGTGCATTGTATAATTTACAATATCCTAATATATGTGTATATATGCACTATACTGTATATATGCATATATATTCATATTGTATAAGTATATATTATATGTATATATATTGTATGTGCATATACACATATACAATGGCATGGAAGTATCCAACAACTGTGATGAGCATACTCATTTCTGTTTTGTTAATATCAGAGATTAATCTTCATATAGTTGCCAAAAGTATTTCTGTTGTTAGACATTGAAATAAATAGGATGAAGAGAACAGACTATCTTGCCTTTGGGAAATAGCAATATCATTTTAATGAACCTAAATTTCCCCTTGAAACAAGCCCATTAAAAAGAAAACCTAACATCCTTTCAGTTTTGTTGTAGGACTACAAATTACAGAACATGGCAGTCTCTGAAAAATTAAAAATGAATATCACTCATTGTAATGAAGAGGTGCATTATGAGTATAAGGATACAAAATTAAATTAATAAGGAACTCTGAAGAAGAATCAGAGTAGGTGTGGTCATACATGTATGCATGTATGTGTATGCCTGTATAAATGTATACACACATTTATGTGTATACAATACACACACGCACACACACACACACACACACACACACACACACACACATATATATATGCTATCTACATGGCAAGAGTTAAATACAAATCACTGGAATCCTTGTGCTGAACTCATACCATTGAAATACCAAGATAAATCAAGAAAGGTTCCCCACATGTTGGGCATGCTTCTTTTATCAAGCTTAAGTTATGTAGCTATTAAATATGGGAGGTCCAAAGTCAAACTCAGGTCTCTCCTGACTTAATGTTCAGCCTCTTTTCTCCTAGATCACATGGTCTTTGGGGGAGTAGTTGAATGAGTAATGCCATTTGTATTGAGGAACATGCAGGGGTGAGCCCAGTGTAGAATGAGGAAACTAAGTGCCAAAGATTTACTTTGCCTATTTTATGATTGTCCTTAGGATTAGCTCTGAAATAGGGAAATATGGAAAACAAGAAAAGAGAGTTCTTACTCCTTTGTTTCATGTCCAGCAGGGCACCTTGCTAAAGTTCATCCAAGTTCTGGTAAATAGTAGTTAAAAGAGTTTGTACATGAAATTAATTTGCAGATATGGGTGAGTTATGAGAACTGTTGCAAAGTAAATCATGTATATTATTTTTTAAAAATGGCTTATATGCAATTATAAATACTTTTTTATCCAATTGACGAAATGTGTTGTATAGATTTTAAATTATGAAACTCAGAATCTGTACATGCAAATGAGCGCTCATAGTTTTCCTAAGCAATAATTTAATGTATGATATCCAGCAATAAAATACCAACATATGCTTTATATGTGGATTTGGGGCACACGAAGCATAAATAATCCTATGTCTCCACAACAATAAGCCAAATTTTAAGAGGGAATAAATGAGACACATTACATATTCAAATGATGAATAAGTCCAACAATTTTAGCACAAGATATTAAAAAGTGAGAACTTTAATTTCAAAGTATATTATAAGGTGTTCATGTTATATAATTCAGTAGTTTCCATTAATCAGCTAAGTCACTTTAAAAACACTGAAGGGTCCTAACTTCGTTTTTGTCTTGAAACTGTACATAATGGGTGCTTTTTCCATAAATTAAGTATGGCAGGAAAAATGGGGTTGAATATATTGAGAATTTATATTTGAAAGGAGAAATGGTGCATCTTTCACAACAACAATGGAACTTGTTATATCTTCAGTTTGCAACCATTTAAACTGGACATATTTAGCTATGTTATATCTAGTTTTTTGTCTTGATCCTTGACCTTACACCTTGCAAACTTTAGTGATAAATACCAAACCTATTTCAGAAATTCAGTGCTAAAATTATGTAATGGAAAGGAGCTAATGGGAATTTTTAAAAGTCATTTTTTATTCCCACTTCAAGAATAATAATTTCATCTTTTATATATTGTATATGCACTCATAATTTGATTTGGAGGTAAAATTTGAATAAATTATTAGGTGAGAAAAGCTATGTATTTTATTCAGAATTGGTGATTTGTATTCAACCATTTTCCTCAAAGTTATTTCTGTAGGTAGAGGTAATTCCCAAGTGAAACCTGTTCATAATTGTCAAGTTTAAAGGAGGGAGTCTTTGTTGAAGTTGCCTGCCTATACAGACTGAAGAAATTCCAATGATGCAACTTTTGAGATGTTGAAGAGGTTTCTTTCATGGCACATGGTAATAGAGCATATAAATTCACTTTCATTGGATATTCATTGTCCCATTGATACCAAATGAGAATTATTGACTTATAGCATTTACAGGTGATTATTTAACTCATAGCTGGCAAGGAAAAAAGGACTACACACAGCTAATTAATTTTGTCTCATAGATGGTGCAGTAGATACAATACTACACCTTAAATCATGAAGACATAGTCTTGAGTTCAACGCTGGCCTCAAATAATTACTAGCTCTGTGATCCTGGGCAAGTGACTTAAACAGTTTGCCTCAGTTTTCTCATCTGTAAAATGAGCTGTAGAAAGAAATGGCAAATCACTCCAGTATCTTTACCAAGAAAGCCCCAAATGGGATCACAGAGAGTCAGACGTGACCGAACCAACTGAGTAACAAGGAAAGAAAGGCTGACTTTGTCATATCCACAAGTAAACTTTCATCTGCAATGTTGTCGATAGTGGTAAAGTAATGAAAGAGTAACTGAATGGTTCTTAAAGGAAGGCATCTATAATCCCTGGATGAAGGAACACAGGGTCCCAGAGATAATAGCACCAAAAAGGAGCAGTCAGATATCAAGAACTCTCCTAGATCACTCCTTTTAGAAAGACAGAGAAACTCCTAGAAAGAAAAACATTTCTAGATCAAGTAGAGCAGCTCTTGGACTAAGAAGGATCCAAAGCTGAGGAGCACCATGGTAGAGAGTCACATTCTAGAGCAACTAATCCAGAATTTGACCTCCGTTAATACCATGACTTATGTGAACACTACGTAGGTGTGGTAGGAAAGGGTTAATGTCATAAGTTATTATTATTTTATATTATAACATTACTACATATTATAATACACATATTTAATACTCTCCACATAGGGAAGAAGCTTCTACCACTGGGGAGTGTTAGCATTCTGAAGAAGTTTATGTAAGTTTGGGGAGAATATGGAGGTCATCTGAAAAAGAATACATTATTGACCCTGTGAATTTTCCCCTTTGGAGAACGGGATCAACTATAGGAAAGTCTGGAAGACAGTCTAGCCCCTTGGGAGAGGTAGAGCTAGCCATAGAGGGAAGAATAATTATCCTGACTGTTAATGGCCTCAAGTGTAAGTTCTTTGGGTTTTGTGCTTTATATAAAATGAAACAAAGCCTCTTATATTCAATATATTGTCAACATAGGAAATTATGTGGGAGCTCAAGACTTTTAATCATTTTTTCAGAGATCTAGGTGCAATTATATTTTGATTTTTCCAAGGGAAATAATGGGTGAGGATCAAAGAGAGATTCTTAATGAGTTCCATATATGTTGACCTCACTATCTTCTGTATCGACAAACGTCTGAAGGAATCACCAATGTCATTTAATGAAGACTATTTTGCTCAAGGACAATTTTGCTTTGCTCTTTGTCAGTAGTTGCTTCCATGATCTTGTAGCACATGGGCTGATATACTTTGGGGTCATCATCTCTCACTCATCTTGAAATAGAAATAAAGAAAGGAGAGAAGGAGGGAGGAAAGAAGGAAAGGAAAGAGAGAAAGAAAGAAAGAGAGAAAGAAAGAAAGAAAGAGAGAAAGGAAGAAAGAGAGAAAGAAAGAGAGAAAGAAAGAGAGAGAGAAAGAAAGAGAGAAAGAAAGAAAGAAAGAAAGAAAGAAAGAAAGAAAGAAAGAAAGAAAGAAAGAAAGAAAGAAAGAAAGAAGGAAGGAAGGAAGGAAGGAAGGAAGGAAGGAAGGAAGGAAGGAAGGAAGGAAGGAAGGAAGGAAGGAAGGATAATTGGAAAAGTAGTCAATATGTTCACCACATGGAAACATTCAAGGTAGGCCTATCTTTTATCATTCCATGGATCAGTCAGCAGGAACTGACCCCCTGAGCTTTAAGCAACCAGCCTCTGGCCCCTTCTACTATTCAACATTTTACAGTAAAATGTTCCTCAGTGGGTTATCTTACTTTTTTTTTTTACAAAAAATTCCCTGCTAAACCTGATCAATCTGAGGAGCTGGCTCCAAGTTATTCTAAGAGAACCAATTTCAAAAACCCAAATGTGACAACTTTGTGTTTCAATGCATTTGTTTCTGTAACAATTTTCCAGCTTTAGTTTTCCTTCAAATAAAAGACCAACTAGTATTTTTCTAAATACAAACACCAACAAATATGCTTACTGCAATTAGGATAGCTGCCTTTTTACTATTGTTAGGAGATATTGAAAGGCTTAATTGCTTGTATTTCTTGTAATGCTGATTAAAAATAAGAAAAATGCACACATACAATTCAGTTAGAACTGTGAGAAAAACAATGCATGGCTGAGATTTTAGTCTTATGTTCCTACTGGCCCTATGCCAGGGTTATTATTATATTAGTGCATAATAATCCTCCGTTTATGTGCTATTAATTACATGATATTAATCTTACCTTTTTTAAAAATGAGTACTTGATTTTTAGACTTAGCTACATCTAAATGTTATTTTTAAAAAACCTCACCTGCCCTGTATCCTATTCAGAAGGGGTACTCAAAAATGTACTTGAAAACTCAGGTTTGAAATAGACACAGTCTTTTTATTGTAGTTTTGAACATCCCTGACTAATCATTTTTCATGGTTCTTGAGTATCATCATGGAGACAGTACAACTTTAAGTGGAGGTGTTGATTCCCTTTCTAAGACTCAGCTATTTGGGTTTGGGATGAAATGACTACAAGCACACGCACAGACGGGTGTCTCCAAGACAGCTGAGTCAGCAAAATGATTGGCATAAGGTTGTGAGAGACATCTCTCTCAAAGTGGATTTGGGGTTTGATTTTTAAGGAGACTCAAAAGCTGGAACACAGTGCAGTGGATAACATTTATATTTAGTAAGAGTGCAATGTTCGTGTTTGAAGTTGGGAGATGAGTGTTTATTGAAACAGCTGGCAAATCAGCAGGAAAATGCTGAATTTGAAAAAACTATTCTTCTTCTGTAGAATCAGACCTACTGTATTTAGCAACACTATTATAATTGAATACAAAAAAATACCACTAAGAATGAGACAGAAACTCAGGCAAAAAAAGAGAATTTTAAGTTAGGGGCTGTCACAGCTTTCCTGAGTCAGCTCCTCTGAGCATACTATTCCTTGGCTTATGAAGGAATATGTACGTGATCTTCTGTGAAAAGGCCACTGGAATACTGAAAAAAGCAATCAAACCTTACTCTACTCAGTGCTTAAGACCATGTCTATAAGGCCCAAACCAAAACCAAATGGATCTGATTTGTCATGCATCATGGTTGTGCTGTCCACCAAGGGCACGAGGAACAGAATGCCCTTTGTTGTTGTTGTTCAGCTGTTCAGTCATGTCTGCCTCTTTGTAACACCATGGACCACAGCACTCCGGGTCCTTCTAACTAACTCTTGACATCTCCACAAGTTCATGCCCATTGTTTTCATTGTATCCATTGCATCCTCTGTTGTCAACTTTTCCTTTTGTCTTCGATCTTTCCCAATACCACGCTTTTTTCCAATACGCCTCATCTTCTCATTAAGTGGCCGCAGTATTTAAGCTTCAGATTTAATATTTGACCTTCCAGTGAACAGCCCAAATTAATTTCTTTAAGAATTGGCTGGTTTGACCTCCTTGCTCTCCAAGGGAGTCTCAAAAGTCTTCTTCAGCATCACAGTTCAAAACCATCAATGGTGCAGTGCCCAGCTTTCCAACTCTCAAAGCCATAAATTACCACTGAAAAAAACAAAACAAAACTTTGACTATACAGACTTTATTAGTAAGGTGATGTCTCTGCATGCTGTCCAGATTTGTCACAACTTTCCTTCCAAGGAGCAAGCATCTTTTAATTAAAAAAAAATAATTTCATGGCTGCAACTGATATCTACAGTGATCTTTGAGCCTAGACATATATATATATATGTATATACATAATTTAGTCTATGCATAATATGCACATATAACTATATATACAAATATACTGTCATATAATTTCAGCCTATACATATATACATATGGATGTGTGTTCTCCTTTCATTTCAGAATGCTGTAATGTTTAATAGGCATACTTCTTAACAGTTACAAACAATGCTTGATTTTGAACCACTGAAAAACTATGATCCTTATTCAATTGCCAAATAAAATTTTGAGGTCAGTCAGTGTCGGACCACCTACAAGTAGCTGTTTCTCTTTTGGCCAGAAGCCTTGGGGGTCTTCCCCTCCAAGTTTGAATTTTTTATAAAGGAGCCATCTCTTTATTCACTCTTCTTCTTCTTCTTCTTCTTCTTCTTCTACTACTACTACTACTACTACTACTTTTTGCTCTTTGGAGGGGAGAAGGCAGGGCAATTGAGGTTAAGTGATTTCCCCAAGGTCACATGGCTAATAAGTGTTCAGTGTCTGAGACAGGATTTGAACTCATGTCCTCCCAACTCCATATTTGGTGCTCTATTCACTGTGCCATGTAGCCACCCCATACTCACTTCTTTAAGAGGCCTATGCACTGAATGGGCATTGCCTCACTTAAAGTTAAAACCTGAAAAGACCTTGGTTTAAAAAGAGCAAAGTCTCCCACAGCATCCTAGACCTTCTCCAGTTGTCCTCATCATTATTAGATCACTGGACCCAGATGGCTCTGGAGTCAAAGGTGAGACCAATGACTTTGCACAGCCCTCCCTCACTCAAATCAAAGTCAATTGCAAGTTATTTCATCTTCTCCCAAATGTCATGGGCCTCTTTGAGAAAGAAGGACAAACCACAACCATACAACCCAACCTATAAGTGCCATCAGTGACCTTTGATGTAGTCTGTATTTTTCACATTGTTCCACAACAATGGCCTACTGTTTGGTTGTCTGTCATCACCATAATGACCTGATTGATTTTTGAAGGTGGTCCAACCTTGCTTGCCTGCCTTCAGTATCAAATTCAGGGGAGGAAATCATCATTTGATTTGACCAAAAGCTTGACAAAATTTTTTTTTTAAAGCACTTGACAAAATGCTTTTCTGTTTGTCAATATCCCATTCCATCAATCTAGAGCTGGAAGGATATCAGAAGCTATTTAATACAAACCTCTATCTTCATGGAAGTGAGGACTGAGACTTGGAAAATTTTAATGACTTGCCCAAAGCATCCAAAGAAAGATTTCATTCCAGACACAGAGTTCTCTGCTAACCTGTTGAGATCTGCAAGGAGTTTCCACACCAAGAGTATATCAAGGAAAATCAGTCAAATTCTTTACTGACTAAAGGAAAAAAAAAACCTAAGGACAAGAGTAGTTATGATTTACTTACTTAAAATGGTAAGGATAATAGTAAGGTAGTGAACTTGAATGGCTAGAATGATTGTGGTGCCTTCAACAGAAATAAGTTTTAGAGGGAACATGAATAAGTTCTATTTCGACATGTTAATTTATGATAGCTTTGAGATATTTAGGTAAACTTATCTAGGAGAAAGATTAAAAAGTCACAGGTATAGACAGAATAATTAAGCCATCGGTACTGATGAGAGTACTAAGAGATGATGTAGAAAGAGAAGTGCAGAGAGTCCAAGGAAGAACCATTGAGGATATCAATGTTTACAGATAGGGTAGCTAGACAGCAACTGGAGATTTTTGCACTTGGAGTAAGTAACTTGGGATTGCTGCTCAATTGCTTCAGTCATATCCAACCCATCATGACCATCTTTGAGGTTTAGTTGGCAAAGATACTGGAGTGGTTTGACATTTCCTTCTTCAGTTCATTTTACAAATGAGGAAACTGAGGTAAACAAGTTTAAGTGGCTTTCCTAAAATCACAAAGCTAATAAGTGTCTGATGCTGAATTTGAACTGATGAAGATGAGGTTTGTTCACTCCAGGCTCAGCACTCTATTCACTGAGCCACCTAACTGTTCTAACTTGGGGTAAGCTGCATGAAATAAGTCCTCAAGTTCTGCTGGTAGAAGCTTCTAGTAGGGTAGACTTCAGTGCGCCTCATCTGCCCTGGACTGCCAGGAAAAATATGTTATAACTTTTATTTCAACTAGTCATTTTTGCTAAATAAGTCTAAACTCAGGTGTTTTCTAAGTTGTCATATTACAAATGTTAGAACTGTTGAGATTTTGGCATTCTAGGGCAAAGGCCTAGAAGATCCTATATGGGTCTGGTTTTATTGCATGATAATTAAACAAAGCAAACAAAGAATGAAAAATTAGAAAAGTCGAGGAATGCAAGGAGAGACCAATGCTACTCGAAACCAAGAGAAGAGAGAAGCAGTATGAAGCAGGAAACACACCGGCTCTAGAGTCAGAGAACGTCAACTGAAGTTGTGTTTCTGATGCTTTCTATCTCTGTGACCTTGGAAGATTTATTTCATTTCCTTGAGTCTAAGTTTCCTTGTTGGTAAAAGGAAGTTGGACTTGACCTTCCCATCAGCTCTAAATTCATGGGCAGATTTTCTTTTCCTTTTATGCCTTGCAAAGGTATATAGAGCCTCCATTAGCATAAACATTAGGATAAATTTGACACATGAACAAAAATGTGCCCATCATTTTCTGCCTGTCACGTGGTAGACAATTAATTACTGAACAGGATATCAAGTAATAACTAAGTATATATTGGGGCATATTTTCAGATTCATTTTTATTTCCTGTTAGTTTACATCTACCTAACATTAGCTCTCAATCAACAGGTCCAAAAAATGGACAAAGCATTCTGGGTTCCAGAAATTAGAGCCTGCCATTGACTTTGAGGCTATTTTCCCAAGTTTACTTCTGTGTGTCAGTGTGGAACATGTGGCATAGAAATACATCTGGCTTCAGATCTCAAAATTTGTCGGCTCTGCAAATGGCAGACAGGTAGGACTGGCAGATTCCAAGAGACTAATTGGTATACACTTCTCTGCTGGATTGCATTCCTCCTAAGGACAACTTCCCCTCCCCAGTATTGAATGGTGCCAAATGTGGCTGAACATAAACCTTCTAACAATTTCTTTACTCTATGAATTCATGCAAACATCAAGATTCCCCTTTAGACAAAATTTCTAATTGAGATCCACACCAGACTCCATTGAAATTCAGCAGAGAAGAATCTAGGAATCTGAGAATCCATTCTGTTAAGCTCTTCAGCAGATCCTGATAATATGTCATTTTAAACTGATATTTTAAATTAAACTTGAAATTTTAAATGTTCAAGGTTATTCACACTGGGGAAACTGTAACCTCAATTTCTTCCAGAAAAAAAAAAAGTTTCCCCAAAGCCCACTGGCTTTATTACTTTCTATTTAAGACTTTGTTTTTACAAATATATTAATAATTAAGGCCATTCCATGGAGCATGCTCAGAGTTGCCTACCTTAGCGCTGGTCAGTCATGTGGGAACTTCCAGCAATATGTGACTCAACCCTTGGAGATGATAGAGTCCCCTTATTTTCCACTGAGCAAAAAGAGTTAATAACCCAGTGGGTATTTTTAAAAGGGAAATCTTTTGCAAGTATTTTCAAACTTTTTTAACATATTGATCAGTTATGTTGATATTTTCCTCTTTTTTGTCTTTAAAAATGCTATTTGTTATATAGAATGACCTTCTGGGAGGGGGAGGAAGAGGGATATTGGAAAAAATACTCATCTTTTCCTACCCTGTTGCTGACATGGATTTAATGGTCTTCAAAAAGAATCATAATTCTGCAAAATGAAAAGGAATTATGAAACACACACCTCCTTAGTACTTCCTGTCCCTGGGACACCTTCCTCTAGTTGGAGAGAGTGAAAAGAGCCCATCCCAGATCCTCCATCATTTAAAGAGGGCATTCATTCTCACTATTTCTCATCCTGGCTATGGGATTTCATCATGTCACTGATCCTGATGGGGTTCTCCCTACCTCTCTTTTCAACTTCTTTTTATGTATTGTCTTCTTTCATTATATTGTGAGTTTGTTGTGACCTGGGTATTTTCTTTGTATCCCTAGTGCTTAACACAGTACACAGATGGTGAAGAACCAAGGCTAAATGTAAAAGACAAAGTTGGCAGTCCAGATAACTGTTTTATATTGTAATGAGTTTTATATATTAGTCTCACAGCATGTTGTAATAGTACTTATAAATTGTTACTGAATCTTGTTTTACAATGTTCTGTGTGTTTTTTATGTTTAGCATTTCTTTTGTGTGTAGAAAGAATATACTTTTCTCATACCTGATTCATATTGTCCATTCATATATGATCCCATATGATAAGATTTAAATGATTTCTACATAGAGTTACAGGGTGAATGCTTTACAAACTATAAAGTATTAGAAAAATTATACTGTTTTCTCATTAGAGGTCTGGGTCCAGAGCAGAGGCTTCCCTTACAGGACATGGGAATGAACATAGTATTCCAGACCATGCTGGCCTAGCAACAGTTCTTTAATTTTATATATTAAAGTCATGTGAATGAAAGTTACTTTGAAACTACACATACACTTTATTTTTTTAAAGCAATCGGGGTTAAGTAACTTGCTCAAGGTTACACATCCAGTTATTTTGTGTGGGTGTTAAGTATCTCAGGCCAGAACCGATCCTGGGTCTCCCGACACTGGAGCCGGTGCCCTTACTCACTGCGCCACGTGGCTGCCCCTACACATACACTTTAAAACTAAGAGAAAGGGTCTTAGAAATTTATCACAGGCTGTCCTTGCCACATAGAGTGTGGGGATGTCATGTGGCTCGAAGAGAGGCAGAGTAGATACCCCTAGGCTCTTTTTCCTCTATCCTTCTTTAAGGGGGACTTTAATTCCTACCAAAAGAGGTCACAGGAGGCAAAGGCTAGAAGTTTGAGCTCTCTGCTCTGCTCAGAGAAAGCACACTAGAATTATATTTATCTTATCCATTAAATATTATTAGTCTGACTGAAATTTTTCCTGACTAAAATTTTCCAGTTTACATGGCAAGTGGAACTTATCCCCTAGGAGTTCAAGTGTGCCTCCATTGTCCAGCTCTATAAAGGTAAAAGAAATAGACTGTCCTGTGACAATCACAGGAGGGAATGATGTGTGTGTTCCTGCCTTAGTCACTGCAAGCAAGATTCTTGCCAGAGTCTTCCTTAATAGGATGATCCTTTCCTTGGAAGATGGTCATGTACCTGAGAGCCAGTGTGGGCTGAGGAATGGTAGATATGGTATTTGCTGTCTAACAACTCCAGGAGAAATGCCAAGAGCAGAAGAGGTCTATATACAATGTCTGTAGATCTGATCAACACCTTTACTATTGTCAGTTGTGAGGGTGTGTGGTAAATTAAGTCAAAATTAGATTGTCTAGAGAAGTTCGTCGGTATTGCTCTTCAATTTCCCAACAGAATACTTGCCTGGGATCTGGATAATGGACAATGCTCTCATGCTTTCCCTGTCACCAATGGAGTGAAAAAAGACTGTGTGCTTGCTCTCACTCTTTTTAATATGTTGTTTCAGCCATATTGTCAAATGCCTTCAATGAGGACAAACACAGCATCAAGGTCAGCTACTGGACCAGTGGTAAATTCTTCAACTTGAAAAGGCTATAAGCCAAGACCAAAGTGGAGGTAGTATCATGCATGATTTTCTGTTTGCAGATGATTGTGCACTCAATGCATCTTCTGAAAGTGAGATGCAACAAAGAATGGATTGATTCTCTGCATCATATGCTAATTTTAGCCTAACAATTAACACCAAGAAAACACAGGTACTCCATCATCTGGCAACAAACCATCCATATGTGGAACCATCAGTTACAGCAAATGGAGAAGTTTTGAATGCTGTGGATAAATTCTCTTACCTTGGAAGTAGACTTTCCAGGGATGTACACATTAATGATGTGGTTGACCCATGCATTACCAGAGCAAACACAATGTTTGGGATGTTCTGAAGAAAAGTGTCAGAGAGAAGAGATGTTAGACTGACTACCAAAACAAAGGTCTACAGAACCATTGTGCCAACATCGTACATGACTGTGAAACCTGGACAGTCTACCAGTGCCATGCCAGGAAAATGAATCATTTCCATTGGAATAGTCTTATGGAGATTCTGAAGATCACCTGGCCAGATAAAGTACCAGACATTGAAGTCCTTTCTTGAACTAAACTGTCAAGCATTCAGACTCTATTGTAAAGATCATAACTCCAATGGCCTGATCACCTTGTTCAAATGTTAAACACTTGCCTGAAAGACTATTTTATGGAGAACTCACACAGAGTAAGTGCTTACATGGTGGTTAGAAAAAGTGGTAAAAGGACACTCTCTTAAGAACTTTGGAATTGATTTCAGGACATGGGAGACACTGGCACAGGACTGCCTACCATGATGTGCCCTTATCAGAGAAGATGCTGTATTCTCTGAGTAAGAAAAAATTGAAATAGCTCAAAGGAAATGGAAGATGCACAAATTTAGAGAATCCACCCCAAATGTTCATATGGACTATTTGTACCCAGGCTGTGATAGAGCATTTTGAGTTCAGGTTGGTCTATCAGCCTTAGTCAAACACACTGTAACTTGACTCTAATGTAGTGATGTCATTTTGGATCTCCTTCAGAACAAAGGACAACCGTGCTAATCTAGCACAGGGGTGGAAAACTTGTCTTGAGGCCACATGTGACCCTCTAGATCCAGTGTGTCCCTTTGACTGAATCCAAACTAAACAGAACAAATCTTAATAAAAGGATTTGTTCTGTAAAACTTGAACTCAGTCAAAAGGCTGTACCCAAGGACCTAGAATGCTACATATGGCCTCAAGGTCGCAGGTCCCCCACCCCTGGTCTAGAGGAGAGGATTTTCAAGTTCAGGCTTGAAGCAAGAGCTAAACTCTTCTGCTCTCTCCAACTCTCCCCCAGCTCTCACATAGTCACAGGGTACTTCCACCAATGAGAGAGAGTCTCATATCAATGGTCTTTGGGACTCAGGGTACAGAAACATTTCCAGTTAGATTTTATCAAACCATAAATATTTAAAATATTCCTTCAAATACTTTTGTTCAGGGAAGAAAATGAATATGCTCCAAATTTTGCCTCATTTCTAGTTAGTAGTAGAAATGAAGAGAAAATGTTTAGGGATATTGTTAGTACTGGCATTCTCATGTTTATTGAATTGAATTTGTATATCACATTTCTACAGAGATTTTTATTTTTCATTTCTATCTTTCTTTGAAAATATATAATTAAAATATACATTATTAAGCACAATGAAAATCATTAATAAGTTCTGCTGGGGAATTTAATTTATTTTTTATAAAATTCTTTGAATTCTTAGCCTACAACTTTTGTTAGACTGAGTTTAGTGTGAACTTCATGAAAGGCAGACAAGGCACAAAGTAATTTTTTTAATTAATTAAATTAATTTTTGCTATATTTAATTTCCAGACTATCTCCCTCCCTTTCTCCTCATGTCACACTGCAGAAGGCTACCATTTGACATAGACAGAAAGATACATAGACGATAGACAGATAGCTCAATGGATAGACATAGATATGCATAGTGCCCAGTCAATGATATTATATTGATTCTATCAAGTTCCAGTTCCCTACCCTGGGATTTATGAGTAATGAATAGACCTAGAAGGAATCCTGGGGGTGGAGTTAAGGGAGCAGGAAAGACAGTATTCTCAGTTTGTAAGCAACTGGGCTCAGTGGGAGGAACAATGACTTTTGACTTCCTAAGTGCATATCTCGTGTCTGCTGACTTACATGTAGCTGGACAAGTCACTTAACTTTCCTGGGACCTCAGTTTCCATAAATACAAAATGAGGAAGTTAGATTATGTGGTGTCTGTGATACCTCCAAATACTGCATCTATTAAACTACTTGCCCCATTGGAGGTCAGAGCTATGACAGGGTAGGGGAAGTGGGGCAGAGTGGGGAACCCATAGTGAAAACACATCCAGTCTCTAACCTGGAGAAAGAATTAACTTCAAAGAGCAAAGGATGGGGAAAGAGGTGAGACTATTTTAGAGGATTAGAGTGAAGGAGAGAAGCTAAGTGACACTGTGGGTAGAGTACTGGGCCCGGTTTCAGGAACATAAGTTCGAATCTGACCTCAGGCAGTTACTAGTTGTGTGCAAGACACTTAACCCTGTTTGCCTCAGTTTCCCCATCTGTGAAATATGCTAGAGAAGGAGATGGCAAACCCCTCCAGTATCTTAGCCAAGAAAACCCCCCAAAGGGGTCACAAAGAAGCAGATATGACTAAAATGACTAAACAACAAAGGATGAGGGAGGAAAAGGCAGGCATGGCTAAGGAATAGCTTCTTTTCCTGTTAAGGAAATAGACAAAGAAGCTGTGAGACCCCTCCTCACTCAGCTGAAGGCCATGTTTAAATGGGCTGATACATGTCAGATTCATTCTTTATTTTTAGTATCTTGGGAATAATATTGTGCAATTTAAGCTGTTTCTGAGGGATGCTTCTCATTCCTCCCATATTAGTGGCCTATACAGAGTCATAGCTAGGGTGGGGAGGAATCTTTGTTTTAGGGCAAGGAATTAAGAGGGAACTGACAGTACTTTCAGTCTTTCGATTGCATAGAAACAACTAAGTTTACTTACAGTAACTTACAGTTACTAAGATGATGATGGTGATGATGATGATAGCAAAAATGACTATTCATATAACATTTTAAAATTTGCAAGAGCTTTAGAATGTTTTTTTTCTAATTTCATCTTCATAGCAACCCTGGAACATAGGTGTTATTCTTATTTTGTAGATAGGGGAACTGAGGCAGATAGAAATTAAGTGCAACAATCTAGGTCAAACAGATAGTAAATTTCTAAGGCCATATTTAAATTCACATCTTTCTAATTCCAGGTATTCTACTTATTATACCACTAGCTGCCTACATCAGGGCTGTTCCCCAAATCCTTCCCTTCACCATCCTCCTCATCATCAGCCTGCTTTGGTGTTCATTTGCCCCACACATGATTTTGTTACACACCCTAGGTGTAAACATTTCTACTTATGTTCCTTCCAGAGGTGGGGAATTTGTGGCCTTGGGGTTTCAGGTTTGACTGAATCCAAAGGGCTGCTCTCAAAGACCTAAAGGGCAACATGTGGCCTGGTGGCCACAGATCCACACCCCTCCTATCACATCTCTTTTCCATTCTTTCATCACATCTTTTATTTAGTATTTCCAAGCTTCCAATATTTGACAAGTTTAATTATATTTTCTCAAAGAAGCCTGTTGATTCATGGTGTAATACTCTACCTGCTGGACTATTTCTGAGTGGGCAGGGTTATGGGGTATTTGTTTTTATTTTGGTAACCCTGTTTTGTTACTTCTTGTGTAAGCAAGACAATATCAATACCATTCTATAAACTGCCCTATGTCTTCATTGCCATTTGTCTTGTTATAAATTTTAATCTTCAGAAATGGTGGTCTCACAACTTCTAGCCATATAACATTGCTAAGAGAATATTTCTGTCAAAGACAGTCTTGAGAAGTAGTGATCTATTTGAACTCATTAAAAACAATTGGCAATTTTTCTGAATAATAATTTCTAATATAATATTCTAGATAAGTACATTCTCAACATAATATTCTAAATTAAAATATATGCATATATTCCTATTCAACTCTAAACTCAATATTTTGTCGATAAAAGAGCATAACTTGGGCGCAGAACCAAGATGGCAGTGTAGAAGCAGGAAAACTCCCTGTGCTCCCCCCATAACCACCACAAATACCTACAAAAAATGACTCTAAATAAACGTTAGAGCTACAGAACCCACAAAGTGACAGAGAGAAACAAACCTCCCGCTGAAGGCAGCCGGGCAGGTGGACAGGAAGGGTCTAATGCAGTGTGCTGGGAGCAGAGCCCAGTCTCATGTGGACACCCAATTTTAGCCTCAGAGTTGCCCTGATCCTGGAACAGACTTCTGGAGAGCGGATCACCAGCAGCTGTGGTGGTTTCCAGATTTATCAATCCATAAATGCCAAAGACAAAGGGAGAGGTCAGTGGACTTTGGAAACACGGGGTGTGGGAGTGCGGTCTGGTCTCTGAACCCAGAGGGAGAAGAGGCTGAGGCGTGGTGACCACTGTTGCATGGCTGCTTCAGAGATCCTCGTCTGAAGATTGTAGGGGATGAAGAAACCAATCTGAGGGGTAATTGCTCTTGCTTTAACCTGCTTGTATCTGGATCACTGTGTAGGGTGGAGGTCGTGGGGTGCATGACCAGGTGTCAGAGTGGGTAGAGGCTTCAGAGAATGCACCCAAGTAATAGTTCTGGCAGCTGTGAAAACCCCAGCAATTTGGGACAAAGCTCTCCTCTCTGGAAGCAGAGTTCTATTGTGGCAAAAAGCCCAAAATTCGAAAATTCAAGTAATTAAGTGGCAACATGAACAAGCAAAGAGAGCAAAGCAAGCACAGTAGTCAAACCTTAGATTCCTTTTTTGGGGACCAAAAGGATCAAGGCATGGAGCAGAGGGATGACAACAAGGTCAGAACTGCTGTACCAAAAGCTTCCAAGAAACATATGAACTGTTTACAAGCTGTAAAGGTGAAGTATTTCATATGAAGTGGAGGAAAAATTGGGAAGAGAAATGAGAATGATGCAAGAAAATCATGAAAAGAGAGTCAACAATCTGACTGAAGAAAATACCTTAAAAATAGACTAACTCAAATGGCAAAAGAGGCTCAAAAAGGCAATGAAGAGAAGAATGCCTTAGAAAGCCAAATTTGCCAGATGGAAATAGAATCTCAAAAGCTCACTGAAGAGAATCATTCCTTCAGAATTATATTGGAGCAAATGGAAGATAGTGACTTTATGAGAAATTAAGATACTATTAAACAGATCCAAACAAATTAAAAAATAGAAAGCAATATGAAATATCTCATTGGAAAAACCACTGACCTGGAAAATAGATCCAGGAGAGTTAAATTTAAAATTGTTGGACTACCTGCAAGCTGTGATAAAAAAAGAACCTAGAAATACTCCTTCAAGAAATTCTCAGGGAAAATTGCCCTGATGTATTAGAACCAGAGGGCAAAATAGAGTTTGAAAGAATCCGCTAATCACCTCTTGAAAAAGATTCCCAAAAGAAAACTCCTAGGAATAAAAGAACATAGAATATATTGACAGACTACAGACTATTCAGATAGTCTAGTCAAAATGTGTTGCTTATGTTTTATGGTAGCAAAGAACAGAAAATAAAACATTTACTTTCATGTGGGGATAAATTGTGGTATATGAATTTAATGGAATATTTCTGTGCTGTAAGAAACAACAAATATGGGAAAAAAGAGAAGCATGTGGCAAAATTTAAATGAACTGATGCAAGGTGAAGTAAGCGAAAATGAGAAGACAGCATATCCAATGGCTGTGTCAGTGGAAACAGAAAGAAACACCACAACAGAACAAAGAAAAATGAATGTTGTAAAATTACAAAGACCAAGCTTGGACCTAAGGGATAAAGG
Source organism: Petaurus breviceps papuanus (assembly GCF_028583685.1). Lineage (NCBI taxonomy): Eukaryota > Metazoa > Chordata > Mammalia > Diprotodontia > Petauridae > Petaurus > Petaurus breviceps. The sequence continues at coordinate 42,732,879 of NW_027185764.1, read as the reverse complement.
TGAGTAGACACTTACCCCAACTCTTTTGCAGATGTGGAGAGAATGATAATAAACATGGAAAATTGCATATAATAAAAGATGGTTTTTATTGATTACTATTTTTCCTCTTCCTTTTAAAAATATTATTATAAGAGATTATTTCATGTTGTTAATATGTTGCTGTTATTTTATAATGGGGAAGTGATTTTACCTTGTATTTCTGATGAATTATTGGAGTTAGTGATAGTCTATGGTTTTGGAATAGGATATTTGTCTTTGCAAAGCTAATTGAAATAAAAATCATGAGTTTAATTTCATTATCCCAATACACTAAACACCTCAGAGTTATAAGGTTCAAGTTTTATGAAATGATTTTAATTTTTTTTCATTTACAAGCAATAAATATAGTCATATTAGTTTAAGGAGTAATGTGGTCACAAATAATATTTTCAAAGAATTTTAAACATATTTTGCTATCATGATGTCATTGTGATGGAATTGCATTTTTTCCCAGATCCTAAATATTCTATTAATGGGACATTCCCAGCCACAGACTTCTGTTTACCATTGCAATACCATTCCATCTGGGCTTATCTGGAGCTTAATTGTTGCCATTGTAATGTCTATGCAGTATAACTGCTCTGTAATCCTTTACCAATGTAATGGAATAATAATGGCATTATAATGGGCTCCCCATAATTCCTTTTTACTATTATAATGCTGTCATAATGGCATTGTAAGGGGGTCTCCAGAAATAGGGGTTGAAATCATTTTGCCACCCTCCTGACAGTGCAATGAGTCCCTATGGAGTTTATGTGAAGTTGTTTTGCTCCTATAATGGCATTATTAATGCAGTCTCCATAGACATGCAGGGAAATTGTTTGACCATCATAATGTGGTCTTCATGGCCTTACAATAAAGTAGCTTAGTAGTGTAATGTGGTTTCCATTAACTTGTGCTAAAATCATTTCCCTATCATAATGGGCTTATAATAGGGTATCCATGGACATAGGCTACCATGATTTGGTTCTCTTGATGGCATCAGAGTAGCACTGTTGTAACGACAGGTAAAATGAAGAAGATGCTAAGTGATTGTATTATAAGCAGAGACTGTAAGTAATGGATGTCTACTTTTCACACTTAAATATTGTGTGGTTTTTCTTTTAGAAACACTGTACTAACCACAATATGTTCTATAAACCATTGCTCAATTCCTAAAGAAGAAAAATCCAGCCAATGAATACTGTCCCACCCTTTATTCTAATTTAAAACAATTTTATTATTCCAGTTATTCTTTTTCTACCTTTCCAATTTCGAACTTGTAGGTATATACACACACATATATATACATATATGTGTGTGTTTGTATGTATACATATATATATATATATATGTTCACACACACATATATGGGGGAGAGAGAGACAGAGACAGAGAGACAGAGAGAAAGGCAGACAAGATATACATAGATAGAAAAATAGATAGACAAGCAGATTGCTTAAACCTCTGATTTCATGGTAGAAGAACTCTGGGTGAGGCAATTCTCTCAATCAGTTCCATATTACCAATGACTCTTCAACTTGTAGAGTCAAAGAATTGTCTGTGATACTGAAAGTACAAGTGACTTGCCCAAGGGTACAAAGTAAGCACATATAGGAAGCATCGGAGGTATAACTTTACCTCACGTCCCTCTGTCTCAAAGGCTATCACCTTCATTCTCCCCTTAATAATTATAACAGTAATCTTAGGAGATAGGCTCAGAAATGACTGAGATTTAAGATTTGAATCAAAAAGCCTTACACTGGGGATATTCACATTAACACAGTCCAAAATATATTGTCAAAGAAACTATGTGTCATGTATTTGTTTGTGGAAATGTTGAGATTTCTATCAACAATTTCAAAATGAGTCCATCACCATTAGACATTACAAAAGGGTAATCTTTAAGGAACCTGGACATGGTGAATAGCACATATAATTTCAGGAAAATGGTAAAAACTATGTAACTCATTCCTGTAGACTGTGAAAATTTAACACCTATCAAATATCAAGTTAAATGTGACAAAGCTAAATGAACAATTGCACATTAGAGGTTCATTACCTTTCATGGACTGACAGAAAGCAAATACCCATACTAAAAATACAATGCTCAAAATATATTGAAGAACTTAGTCAATCCACAGTGCTAGATGCTGACCTTCATCACAGAGAGAACTGTGGCCTAAAATTGCCAAGACATGACATTGATTGATAAAAACTTAAGAACAATGTGTTCTTAAAGGCCATCATGCCAAATATTAATTTAATCAATAAATTTAACTGGTAGTTAAATTAGTAATTAATCTCTAAGCTACATGGAATGAAAGACTTTAAAATGTAGTTATCAAAGGCAATAAAAATCACATTGAAATAAGATGAAGTACGTCATCACTGTTGTCCTGTCTACTACTGATGTTGTATCATGATTGTTCTCAATGAGTTAACAGAGGAGGAAGATACATCTAACACTCTGATGAAGCTACAAAAACCAATGTTTTATGCACATTTACAATAGTCTATAGAATATTAAATCTAAAAATAATAATATACATCATTTCTCTCTGAAACACATAAAAATGATGACAAGAATAGATAATAATATTGGACAACAGAAGAGTAGGGGACTAGTAGTATGGATATTGCTCAAGGTAATTCAGTACAACTCCAATAGCCTGGGAGAAACCCTGCAATTTTGACAAATTGGGCTTTTGTAAAACCATTGATTGGGCTATCACCCCTGGTCAGTGTGATGCAATCAAGTCAAAGAAATAGATGGGGTCACTAGGAGTTTTAAACTGACTTTACTCAGAAAAGGTTTGAGGATCATCTTAATGTGAAGGATTACAGAGGAAGTGGTGCCACTTCATCTTCTGGTTTCACAAAAAGGCAAAATAAACCAGAAGAAAAATCAGAAATACAAATAACAAGGGGTTTTGATGACAGAAATAATGACGTTGCCAAAATAGATTTTGAAATGGAGATGGGCATACTTAGACAAGAATTTCCTTTTGAGTGTAGTGGCATGAATATAATTAGCAAACAAATTGTATAAAATAGGAAAATTAATCAAATTTGTATTTGCTATCAAAAACTACTTCATTCTGCCACTGCACTTGACAGAAAATATAAAATGTTTCAGGATGTGCACACATAAATAAAAGACTGTTGCCATAGTAAGAATCATAAGAGGATAAGTAGAGCTATCCAGGAAATCTTAAGACAAGCATCAAATACTATCATGGCAGAAGCATTTTGAGAAAACTATTCAATATCTGTCATAAGATATTAGAAGGCTATAACAATCTTTTTTTTTTTTAAAGCAATCGGGGTTAAGTAACTTGCTCAAGGTTACACGGCCAGTTATTTCTGGGTGTGGTGCTAAGTATCTGAGCCCGGATTTGATCCCCAGGTCATCTGAACACTGGAGCTGGTGCTCTTACTTGCTGAGCCACCAATAACAATCTTTTAAAAAATATTTTGATATCCTTTGTATTGCTTTTATTCTTTTTTGTAGCCATCTTCATCCCAGAGAGTCATCTCTTATAACAAATATTCCTCTTAGACATAGGCTTGATCTTTTGAAAAAGGCATCTTATATCTCCTAAAAAGATGAGAATAAGTCACTTCAAAGCGTCATAACATTTAAATTGTTTTTATTATTACAGAACCTTTGATTCAGTTCCTCATCCATGGCTTATTCATAGACCCAAATATAGTGGGAACACTACAGTTTTTTATGTCCATGTGGAAAATTATCTGTTTAAAAAAACATAATCTACATGATGTCAAGAACTGACATAAAACATTATTTTTCAGAGAAAAAGATTATTTCCTTGGTTATTATAGCTACATTTATATCCATTATCATCTAAAAAATTAAGTATCACTTCATTTTTACAAGGGAGTAAAAAGAAAGCTATTAATTACTTGATATACCTAGGCAAAATCGCCAGCAGCAATTACAGAACAATTATCCTTAAGGAGCTAGGAATTGGTAGATTATACTCCTCTGTCATCCCATCTTTTACCAGAACTGGGCTAAAGATATTTCTGTTAGCCTAGAGAAGTTGAAGGGCCACTCGGTGCAGTGTATAAAATACTGCCTCTATAGTCAGGAAGGCTCATCTCCATGAGTTCAAATCTGGCCTCAGACACTTACCACCTGGGTGACTGCAGGCAAGTCACCAAACTCTCTTTGCCTCAGTTTCCTCATCTGTAAAATGACCTGGAGAAGGAAATGGCAAACCACTGCAGTATCTTTGCCAAGAAAAGTCTAAATGAGAAGATGAAGAGTCAGACATTACTGAGAGATAGGTAGACAACACAGAGGAAATTAAATTTACATTATAAAATGTATATTAATTATAAAAAGTTTGTTTTATCCACTATACAGTAGTCCACAGAACATTATAGGATATAAAAACAGGGTATCAAATTATCTCAGGATGATTTCTATCTGAATGCCATCAAACAAGACTAGAATTATTTTTCAATGATAATGATAAGAATAACAAGAATGGGCATTTGCTTATAAGGAAAAAAAAAAGCTTTATGTGGCAATTCAGGACAAGGGCATGGCCACCAGGCATGACAGAAAGGCTATCCTTAAAGAACCTGGACTTATTAATCAGTGCATATTATGCAAGGAAATGGTAGAAATTGTAACACATCATTGCTGGCTGTAAAAATTCAACATCTACCGAATAGCTCACAAGAAATGACTTATTAGCTAGAATTACACATCAGAATTTTGATGTCTTTCAAAGAACAACAAAGAGTCTAGTGTCACTGGAACTGAGAATACACAGAGGGCAATAAGGTTTAAGAAGTTTAGTAGGGTAGGAAGGAGACAGGTTTAAAGAGCTTTAAAAGTTAAACAAAGGATTTTGTATCTTGATTCTAGAGGCAATGCGGGACTACTGAAATGGCTTTTATATGAAGGTGATATGGCCAGCTTTAGACAGCTTATTTTAACAGCTGAGTGAAAGATGGACTGGTAACAGGAAAGTCTTGATTGAGAATGACTAAGCAGAAGACTGTTGCAATAGTAATGAGAACTTTCACCCTACAGACAGCAGTACCAGAAGAGAGAAGGAGGCATATACCGGAGGCATTATGAAGGTAGACTCAATAGTCCTTTGAACCAGATTGAATATGGGGTAGGGGAGGGTTACAGAGAGTGAGTAGTTGAAGTTAACACCTAGGTTGGTTGCTGGAGCAAGAGAGCAGAAGGTGGTATTGTTGATCTTAATTTGAAATTTAGGAAGCGTGAAGCTCTTCATATTGTTTCCATATTACTACTGTCATTGTCCAAAGATGTTTTTGGTGAATTTGTAGAAAATGAGTTTACATCCCAATACTTTTATTCAATCACAAAAAGTAGTCATTTTATCCAGCTGTGCAACAGAAAACAAAACACTACATATAAGAGATTATAAAACAACAGCAACAGCATATTAACTTACTATGAAATTATGGGTTTATCCTCAGTATAGCTATGTGCTCCCCTTTAACCACTAGAACTCAACATTTTCCCACTCTGTTCCCTTGTACTGCTGATCTATCACAGCTACAGGACTCTGAGCTTTATTTAAACAATGTCATCTGAATTTTATTTTATTTTTTTAAGCAATTGGGGTTAAGTAACTTGCTCAAGGTTAAACGGCCAGTTATTTCTGGGTGTGGTGCTGAGTGTCTGAGCCTGGGATTCGACCTCCAGGTCGTCCCAACACTGGAGCCGGTGCTCCTACTCACTGAGCCACCTGGCCACCCCTAAGCAATTGGGGTTAAGTAACTTGCTCAAGGTTACATGGCCAGGTGTTTCTGGGTAGGTGCTAAGTGTCTGAGCCCAGGATTTGATCTCCAGGTCATCCCGACAATGGAGCCAGTGCTCTTACTCACTGTGCTTCCTGGACAGCCCTGAATTTTATTTATTTTTTTGATATGATAATGAGATTAAAATACAGCAATAACAATAATAACTCATATTTACATAGTGTCTCAGGATTACAAAGCACTTTAAACCTATTCGCTCATATTATCGTTACATTTGTCCCTGATGTAAATATTGTTTTATTATGGTTATTTCATCAGTGCTAAAGATGTTGATCAGAGAGATAAGATGCCTTGCTCAAAACCAAGTTACTCATAATTTGCTGAGCTGAGATTTGAATTTACTCTAAATCCAATGTTATTTTTACTTTTTCCAGAAAATAAACAAGAAAAAAAACTCATTTGATACCACAGATATGACCTCACCTGTCATATAGTAAAAATAATTTCATTTTTTCCTAATTAATACCTAATTAAAATGCAATAATCCACAAAATGGTTATTTCTTATAATAGTTCAAAATTCTATAACACTTTACAGCCATTACCCAGTCTGAGCCTCACAACAATGTCACAAGGCAGGAGATGTATTAATATTATTTTATAGTGGAAGAAGCTGAGGCTTGGTGAACTAGGGGGTCTGTCCAATTCTTTTAACTTGATGCTTAATGGCCATTCAAGTATAAAACCTTATAGACAGACTGTCTACTTGGAACACAATGGGTTACACAAATTTGATAATGGCCCTACTCATCTAACAACTTGTGATTTCAAACAAAACTAATACAGAAATGCAGGGAGAATTGATTGCAATGATCACATAAATTGGTGTGCTTCCTCTAGTAATGAAGATTGAAACCCATGTATGCTTTTTCATCCGACAAGACTCAATATGTAAAACCTGCAGAGACATAGTCAATCTTGAGGAATATCACTTTGGGAGTTGGATGAGGAATGAACTAGAGAGAGGAGAACCTGAAGAGAGAGGAAAATAGACTAAGAAGCTATCTCATTAATCCACATAAGTGGTGATGAGGACCTAATCGAAGGTAGTATAGTTATTACTTCCATATCTTGACTCTTCCCACCCACCAGGGTTTCAACATATCATGGGTCTGCATAAGAAATTAAATGGGAATATTTTTAGTTTTTTAAAAGCCATGCAAAGGCCAGTAGATGACATAGAAAAAATTTAGCAACTCATAAATGCATAAAATACGTATATAATAGTATTGTATAATGTCGACATGTTTTATCTTTTAATGCCACAAATATATACTTATTTTAAAAAAAGTTAAAATATTACTAAACATATAACCCAAATTTTTATGAAGTACTATAAACACACCATAAAAGGAAAAACAAATTCAGACTTCTTCTCTTGTGTGAAGAGAGGGGGCAAAAAATTTACAGTTTTCCAGGTGGTGGGAGCATTGCACCCCTAACCCTTGTGATGTGGAAAGGATAACTGCACTTGTCTGAGTGAAGAGAATTAGAAAGATGGGAGACGTCTAGTAGATCTAGGTGCTACAAAATGTGGCAACTTGTTGGATACGTGCAATGAGGGAGACTAAGGAGTTGCTGCTCACTTGACTGTTCACTGAAAAGAGAGTGATGCTTCAACAGAAATAGGCAGTAGAAAATCTCCTCCACTAGATTTTGAGCTTCTTGAGGGCAGGGACGATCTTTTGTCTTTTTTGCATCCTAGCACAGTCACTGGCATACAGTAGGAGCTTAATTAATGTTTGCTGACTGACTGATGAAATAGAAAAGTTCAGAAGACACGGGGGGGGGGGTTGGGAGAAAGATGAGGTCATGAGAGCTATGAAGCCTGAAAAACTTTCTATGCCAGTTTATCCTATACAATTCCAAACATCCATCAAAAGCCAAAAGGAGAGGAAAGGTATTACAAACCAGATACTTCCCTGTATCACAAGTCCACCCCTAGAAGTTATAAGATGATCTGGGTGGTAAGGAAGTTAGTCAGGGTATGGGGATAATGGAATGAAGTGGAGGAATTTTTCGTAAGCATCTCAAGCACATGCTTGGCTCACAGGTTATTACCATTCTTATGGGCCAAACTCTTGCTGTAACCATGGAAGATTAGTAATGTGAGGTAATAGAGTGAATGAGTCTTGAGTTGTAATGGTTAAAGGGGATTGTATAGCTCTTTTGAAGATGGGAGATGGGAGATATCCCCATCCTCAGATTGGTTTATCACATAACTCTTTGGATCATGCCCCATATCCTTCTTCAGATGTACAGACCCTACATTGTGGAAGGAACTGCTTAGAGATACTTGAGATGGAAAATAGAATTCTGCCCCATTAGATTTTCTTTTCCCACAAATGAGCTCCTCCTTTGAACTTTACTAGTTCTGCTTATGGTACCAACATTCACTGAGTCTCTAATATTTCAAAGCTTTAAGCTAGAAAATGTGTCATGTTGAGAAAAGGCCATTGGAGGTAAGAAAAGTTTTATGTTAGAATTCAGATTCTTATACTTACTAACTATGTGATCATTAGCAAATTGTTTACTCTTTCTGAGCTTCAAACTTCCTTATCTAAAATGGGTGTAGCAAAACCTGCAGTAGCTATCCCTCTTATGAGTGTCAAATGAGATAATATATGTAAAAGTACTTTGCAAACCTGGAAATACTGTCTGTGTATATCAGTCATTATTATTTTCCCTGACATATTGGAGCCAATAAGTAACCAGATACTATTGATCCTAGGCTGCACTCTCCCTTCCCTATCTTTTCACCTCTATCCTTACTGTCACCACACCAAGAGAAGCCCTCATTAGCACCTACTTGCACTGTTATACCAGTTTCCTTTCAGGTTTTCCCTTCACTACTCTCCAATCCATCCTTGATACTGCTGACAGAATAATTTTCTTATACATAGAACTAGTCATGTTTCTCTTCTTATCAGATATATTCATTGTCTTTTTCTTGTCTACTGAATAAAATTCAGACTTCTCTGATGAGCATTCAGGCACTTCACAATCAGTCATCATCCAACGTTTTTTTTATTCTTATATTATATTTTTCTTGCCCATATGGTTATACACAATCAAAACTGGACTTCCTGTTTCCTCGCCAAGCTCTGTGCTTTTCCTCATGCTGTTTCCTCTGTCTAGGTTATCTTCCTTTGCCTCTAACCTGTTAAATTCTGAGCCACCTTTAAAGTCAAACTCAAATACCATTTTTATTCAGGAAGCCTTAATGGCACTGATGAACAAAGACCTTCTCTTCAGAATTTATGTAACCATTTGCTTTGTAACTCTCTAATACACTTGCCATGTTATGTTTTCTATTTTTCTGTTCATGTGTCATATTCCTAACTCTAATGTTAGTTTGATGAGTACATGGACCATGTCTTTCTTAAATTTTGTAGTTCATGCTGGACCTAACAAATTGCTCTTCACAAAACACAGTAGGTACTTCATAAGTGTTTGTGGTTGTAGAATAAAATGTAACTGTAAAGACCCTCTGCAGAGTGACTCCCATGTTTTTGTTCAAACCATCTGACATTTCATGGAAGATGTGACCACAGAGATGACTTTATTCAATGATCCACTAAGTATCAGCATGAAATATAGTATAAAACTAGGACTCAGAGGCTCACCAATGGCCTTCAGGACATTTCACCATTGTTGTTGAGAACATTCTTTATGAAGTTCCAAAAGAAGTATTCCTTCTTGTTGAGGATGTATTGTAGGAACATTCATGTTTAAAGGGACTGATCTGAGGAGTCTCTGAACAACTAGATTCATTCTTTAAACAACTTAATCAATGTAGACTTGCCTGCCCACTGTTGTTTTTCTATTGAATTTTTAGAAATCATGACTATTTCCAAAATGTTTGATTGATTAGTGTTGAAAGAGATAGCCACTTGTGAAAGAGGCAATTCCATATTATGGTCATTAAAAGCAAATTGTAAGACCATAATACTTTCCCTTTCTGCCTCTGTCTCTTTCTTTTTTTTTCCCTGGTCTCTCTGTTTCTTTGTCTGCCTCTGTTTGTTCTTTTCTGTCTCTGTCTCTTTCTCATTCTCATCTCCTCCCCTTTAGACAATAAAGTGCACGGTAAAAAATGGATCTGTGTTCCAGGGAAACCTGTGCCTATGAACAATTATTTTTTGCTCTAGCATTTCCATCTCTTCCAATCCAGGAGCAGAGGGATTTTTTTTATAAAAATACATAGCAGGGGTGGCCAGGTAGCACAGCGAGTAAGAGCGCCGTCCCCAGAGTCAGGATGACCTGGGATCGAATCCAGGCTCAGACACTTAGTTCTCACCCTGAAACACCTGGCCTTGTAACCTTGAGCTAGTTATTTAACCCCAATTGCTTAGGGGTTGCCAGGTGGCACCGTGAGTAAGAGCACTGGCCCAAGAGCCAGGATGACCTGGGATTGAATCTGAGCTCTGATACTTAGCACCACATGCAGAATTAACTGGCTGTGTAACCTTGAGCAAGTTACTTAACCCCAATTGCTTTAAAAAAAAGTGCATTGCAAAAATTGACATATGCTTGCCTTTGTCTGACAGGTAGATATAAAATGTTCATGATTTCAGTTTTCTATATGGAAGAACAGAGATTTTGAATTCTCTGGGCCACTTTATCCAAAAATCTAGATTTTGAGGCCAAGAAGGGAGATATCCAGAACACCATCAGTTTAGGGAATTTACTCATGGGTAATCCCAATTTTAAGAATTCTTTAGCTAAGAACTATGGCACCTCCCATCACACACACATACACACACACACCCATTTCTTGAAGTGATACTCCAAATGAACAGTGGCATGGACACAATAAACAAAAGGAATGATTGAGTTGGGAATATGGGAAATTATACAGTCCTTTCAACCAAACAAGAAGCATTTATTAAACATCCATAAGGTGCCAAGTACTGCACTAGGCACTGGTGAGACATTCTACCCTCCAACTCCCTATATTCTGTCAGGGAAGACATATATGTAAAACGTTATATACAACGGAAATAGAGGATACATGTATGGGGAGAGGACACTAGCAGCTGAAGACCTCAAGGAAGGTTCCCTTTAGAAAATAGGACTTGACCAATGTTTTGAGGGAAATGTGAGATTCTAAGACAGAGAGGTGATGGCAGATGGCATTCCCAATATGAGAAACAGTAAAGGCAAAGGCATAGAATAGAAGATGTAGTGTTCTCTGGAAGGAACAATGAGAAGGCCATTAATGATGCTGAACTGCTCACTGCTGCAAAAGTCTATCTTTTAACACCAATACCCTTCTAATGGTATTATGTGATTGTGAAGCATTGAACACCATGATATAAGAACAATAAAACAGCAGACTACTCAAAGAGAAGTGGAAAGACATATGGTGGGTTTAAATTAGCTTCAGAATATTGCAAATGACCTTATAAAATATGTTACTTGTGATTGGAAATGGAGGAGGCCTGGTCATATAAACAGAATAGGAGATAGAAGATCTATAGTCTGAATCAGACACTGCTAACCAGGATGAACTAAAAGAATTGGAAAGTCTCTAGGATATTGGGCAGACCCAATGCTTGTTGGATTGTATTTGATTAAATTAGAAGAGATTAGATTGAATTCTTTATTGAGGATTATGGGGGGAGGGGAGGAGCTAACGAAGCATAATTGCACAAGATAGGAAAGTTGCATGGTAATCTGTACCAATGGGGGGAATGTTCACACTGATGAGCTGATTATGGAGCTATCAAATTAATCAAAGTAATACATAAAAATCAAAGTAAAACAAAGATTTATTCATTTCTCTCCACATTTCATTCCTTACTTCCTCCTCCATTTCCTCTACTCTTTCCCCCTCCATGACAGACATCTTCATCTCTTCTTCCCTCTCAACTCACTTTTCAACTTCTTTTTATCTGTCATATTACCCATTTGATTGTAAGCTCTCTGAGTTCATTTATTGCTTTTTTTCTGCTTTTACTTGTATTTATAGTGCTTAATATAGTCCCTAGTACACAATAATCACATAATAAAAGATGTTGATGGACTATTTATTAGATACACAGTTCTGATCAGAGGTACATAAAGGTTAAGTATCAGGCAACCTTTTTCTTTAGACAGAGGTTTTGAATATGGACACTATAACTTTACAAATAGTTTATTTAGACTTTATTTTCAAAACTATAAAGTTTCACCAATCCTTTCCTATCACCTAAATGGTACATTAGATTAGTACAATGGACTATCCATTACATGTGGTCCCTGGAGTCAGGAAGACCTGAGTTTAAATCAGGTCACAGACACTCATAATCTGTGAGACCCTAAACAGTTCAATTAATCTCTCTGTTTCCTCACACTCTAAAGTAGATATAATGGCACCTACTTCCTAATGTTGTTATGCTGTTTTGATGATCAAATGAGACAATTCCAAAGTGCTAAACACAAAGCCTGACACATAGAACTACATATTTTTTTTTCTTTCTTATAGATTTAGAATCGGAAGAGCCTTTAGAGATCATCTAGACCAAGCATAATCATTTTGCAAATGATTTACTCAAAATCAAACATATAGCCCTGAGATTTAATCCTGGGCCATCAAATGACAAATCATTTTGTCCTTTCCTCTGCGGAAAAATACCTCCCCTTTCTACTGCATCGCTTCTCCTCCCCCCACTTCTGCCAATTGTCATCCTACAGATCCTTCAAAGTTCAGCTCATATATTGCTTTCTCTTTGAAGATACTAATGATCCTTTACACCGGAAATGATTTATCTTTTGTCAGGTCTCAAAGCTTCTATGTACTTTTCATACTGTACTTTGGTATTCTAATATTTTTAGTATAGATGTTGTCCAATTGGACTAAATTATAATTATCTTAAAAACCAGGAACCATGTTTTACTTATCTTTATATCTTCACCACATTCCAAGTGCATTTCATGTTGTTGGGTCTTAATAAATATTATTTGAATAAATGAATGTTTGTAGACATACAGGATAGTGTGGAAATAGAGGAAAGGGCATTGACTTGGAATCAAAGCCCTGGGTCTCCCCCTAGTCCTTTTTAAAAATGTAGCTCCTTATTTCCTATGTGAAAGTTATGCCAGTCACTCAACCTCTATGTACTTCAGTTTCTTCATCTGTAAAATGAGAAACTCTCTAAATTTCTTGCCAGCTCAAAATCCTCTATTTCTACTAGTCAGCATTGAGAAAAAACCTTGTCAGAAATATGGCACAAACTTTTCTGTTGTTGATACAAAGTGAATAATGAATACAGTAAGAAAATGGAGCACAAGTCCAATTTGTGAGGTCAGTTTGACTGCTCTAATTAATAGTTTGTGAGATCTATGCAATGTCATTCATTTGGGTGCTTCCTCTTGTGACGTGCTCTCCATTACTCTCACCATTAGTACATGGTCTTTATGGTTTGTTGTGATGACAGTAAAAGATAACAGGCATACAGTTCCTCACCAGCCTTCTACCTAAACTCTAACCTAAGTAGACTGGCAGGAACTTGTGCTCACTGGAATAGATTTCATAAAACCACAACCCAGTATCTTCTCAATACTGCAATGAATCATCAGAATATGAACAATGGAAGCATCAAAGTGAACAATAACAATAAAAATCAGGTAAAAATGTCATGGGCTTCTGACTCCAAATCTGGACTCTTTCTACTTTTATATGGCACTTATATTTTGGACACATTTCAAAATCTATGTCCTTTGACTTGAGGCAGAGGTACCATGTGTATATTCTTGAAATTTCATGAGTGAGAATTTGCTAATCAATTTCCTTGAACACCAAATCCAACACTCTGTTCACTATACTACATTATTTTCCATGATCTTAATATTTTGCTAATTGTCATTCCATAATCATGAGATAGTATGACCAAAAACCCAGGTCTAGAATGTGGTCATTTTGATAGTATTGATAAGAGACAGTGTGGGAAATGGACTGAGATAGTGGAATTGGATTACAAATTAGAAAACATAGGTTCTACATACACACATATACACAATTCATATATACACATCTGTGTTGTCATTTATCCATGTCCTTGGGAAGATGATGCCATGACTTACAAGAGATTTGGATATAAGTGAGGGAAGGCTGTGCAAAGCCACCAGCCTCATTCTCTCCTCCAGAGTCATTTGGGTCCAGTGGTAAGATATAGATCAAGATGACTGGAGATGGCCCCAGATGCAGTGGGAAACTTTGGCCTTTTTAAGCTAAGGTCTTTTCCTACTCTGTATGACTAAGGCAATGGCCATTAAGTGCTCAAGGCTAGGTAGGTAGTGAGGCAAAGAATGGCCTCTTTTACCTAGTTAAGAAAAAATCAATCTGAGAGGGGAAAACCCTCAGGGTTTCTGAATAAAACGGAAAAAAAAATTGCCATTTACACTTGCTGTGAACCATGAGGGCCTAAACGATGACCAAGTAAGGCTCAGACTGGGACATAACTGTATGCTAATCAATGAGAGCCAGAGTGATTTGGGTTTAAGGCATGGTTCTTAAAAAAGAAATCTAGCCCATAAACCCCAAGATATATTTCCAGGTTTCAGTGACCAAAATTTATATTTTGTTGGGCAGAGCACTGGTAGGTAAGGCTATAATTCCTTATGTGAACAGAGGGAGGGAAAAAAGAGGGAGGAGGGAGGAATGGAAGGAAGGTTGAAGGAAGAAAGAAAGGAAGGAAAGAAGGAAATAAGTAAGGAACTGTGTTGCCCAACTGGAATTGACCAGTTGGGTACCCAATGGGGCAGCTACTACAACTCACAAGTTGTTATTTGTCTTTCAGTATTGAATAGGACCATAGCATCAGGAAGGCAATGCCATAATTCACAAGTGAATTGAATTTAAGTGAGGGAGGCTTTTGCAAAGTTACCAGTTTCACTCTCTCCTGTGGAGCCATCTGGGTAGCCAGATAAAGATCAGGATGACTAGAGATGACCCACAAATATGTGCATATATATATATATATACATATGCATACAATACACATATATAAGGTGCACAAGTGTTTGTATATGTACACACACATATATACATGTGTATATATGTTTGCATGTGTATATGTATGTACTTGCACATGTGTATGTTGCATATATACACATTTGACTAGACATATACATATGTTTAGACACATGTATAAGTATGTATAATAACTTTATTGCAGTTCTTTTTGTAGTTACAAACAACTAGAAACTAAGGGGGGGGTGACTGCCAATTGGGGAATCACTAAGTAAATTCTTGTAATTGAGTATGTTAGAAATGATAAAAAAAAAAGAATAGGTTCAGAGAAACCTAGGAAGACTTTTATGCACTGATACAGAGAGAATACAATAACAACAATGCTGCAAAGACAAACAACTTTGAAAGACCTAAAAAATTCTGAACAATAAAATGGCCATCCATGATTGCAGTTGATCCAAGATGAACTCTGCCACCTACATCTGAACAGAGAGGTGATGAATTCAAGACAGAAAGTGAGATAAATTCTTAGACGTGAATAAGATGGAAATTTCTTTTTCTAGACTATGCACAATTACTTGCAAAGGTTTTATTTTTCTTTAAAATTGGGTGTTAAATGGGAAGAAGAGAAAAGAAAGTTTTTTTTAATTGGGATATGAAATAAAATGAAAAAAATTCCAAAGTCATGGGTTCTAATCATTTCACTTTCATGACTCTCAGTATCCCCCTCTAACTCAGGGATTTAGACTAGATGATTTTGGTCATAGGATCATAGATTTAGAGACAAACTGAGGCACAGAAATGTTAAACAACTTGTCTAACCTTCCATAGCTAGAGAATGTCTGATGTAGGTTTGGAAAACAGGGCTCCCTTACTCCAAGGCTAGTCTATATCCAATACATCATACTGCTTTTTATTTATAAAGTTTCTGCTAACTCAGTCAACTTCTGACATTTATGTTTTTTGGCAGTACAATCAGTAATGTTGGGTAAACCTTGTATAGAGGATAAATGAGTCAATCAAATTGGATTTATTAAGTGATTACTGTGTTCCCAAGTTAAATTCTTGGGACTCAGAAACAAAACTTAAAGAAGGTGAACACACACACACACACACACACACACGCCAGAATAATGTTTTGGAGGAAGGCATTAGCAGATATTGAGATCCTGAAAGGCCTCATATAGGAAAAAGATTGTCAGCTGAATTTTGAAGGAAACTTTGGATTCTATGATGAAAAGATAAGAAAGGAATGAATTCCACACATGAGGGTCATCTGGGGAAAAGTTACCAAAACATGAGATGGTTTAGTATTTGTGTGGAACAGCAAAAGTAGCAGGTGACCTATTTGACTGGACCAAAGAGCAAATGAAAAGGAGTATTATATAAGCTAATTTGTATCTGAAGGGAATAGGATGACAGGTAACAGGATTTCCTCATTTATTTAGGAAATCTTTGCTAAGCACAAGTAGAAAATGTTCCATAAAGACTTGTTAAAATTTAATGTAGCATTGAGATTGGCTTCTAAAAACCATTAAAGACTGACTGCTTGATCAGAGATGTGGCAACCCCAGGTCAATATAGATTCCCTACATGGTCAAGGCAGCTGGTAGTCTAAGTTTCAAAAGTGCAGATCCTCAGACAATGAGAAGGTCTGCCACATGGTTAGTTATGTAACATATTTTCAGATATGTCCCTATGGCTTCATTCATTAATTCCATCAATATTTATTATAAGTCAAGGATTGTGTAAGGAACTGGGGGAAATTGGGAGTGGGGACATTGCAAAGGAGCTACAAATATGAAAAGGTTTTTGTTCTCACCATTGAGGACCTTTATTCTAGGAGGGGAAGTGAGCCAGGGCCATAGCTGATTATCATCCATAGGATCAGATGAAAGTATAACAATGGAGCGAGGAAAAAAGTGTTACATCCAAAGTAGTTCTGAGGAGGGAAAGATTTCTTCTAGGTGGGAGGCCCAGGAAAGGTTTCATGTGAGATGAGCCTTGAAGGATGGAGAGTAGGACAAACAGTGACCTTGTCATCCGTGTCCCCTTCAAATTCAAAGAATAATTTATGGCTTCAGTAATACCAGGCATATCATGGAACTGGTGACTACAGAACTGACACAGGGGAAGTCATTGCAATATTTTGCTATGTAAAGGAAATGGTTTGCCAGTCAGTCAACAAGATATATTGAAGCCACTGTGTTTGGAGGACTATACACTGTGGATTTTGTGTTAGAGAGAAAAAAAAGCCAAAAGCTAAACACTGGGGAAACAATTTCCCTAGAAATGATACAGAATTAGTTAACAGTAAACTGATATTTACTATCAAAAACTGCTAGGTTTGGAATGAGCATTGTAAGTACCAAAAATTGTGGTTTATGTTTAAGTTTTGGGAGGAATATCCAGTGTTCCTTAATTTTGTCACTGACTTCTCATTGACTTACAGACACCCATTTCCCACCTCCTGCCATCATTCTCTATTACCAGAAATGGACTATTGGGAGGTTGGTCATAATTGAGATGTAGCCATAAAGGGGAACTGAATCACAATAAAGCTATATTTCCCCAGTGTGTTGTGGGATAGACATAAGCTTTCCTAAACAGGATATTTCCTAGGATACTGGCTCCTGGATGAAGGAGATGTTTAATCACAAGAAAGAGAAACAGCCTTTGTTGAAGCAAATTGAGAGAGGACCTAGGGAAGAATACATGGAGAAGAGGACTAAACCATGGGATCTGGGAAGTTCTGAGAGTCAGAAGGTCAGAGAGCTGAATTTAGGAATGGAATTCAGCTGTCCGTTTTGAAGATTTAAGGTTGTACAACTATGGAAACTTCCAGGTTTTTCTAGTGATGTGAGGATTGTTTGATGTTGGTCCTTTGTTCTCAAAGAGGACCATGACATCATGAAGGTGACTTCATGACCTACAAGTGAATTGCATTTATGTAAGGCAGGGCTGTGCAATGTCATCAACCTTACTCTCTTTTCCAGAGCCATCTGGATCCAATGGCAAAATATAGATCAGGTCTCAGCTTGACTGAGGCAATGCCCATTCAGTGATTAGGCTAGGTAAGAAATGAAGCAAAGAATGGTCCTTTTTACCTAGCCAAAAATAGAAAAAAATAAACAATATCAATCTGGGAAGGAAAGACCCTTACTCTTACTGAACCATCAGAGTCCAAAGAATGGCCAAGTGAGGCTTGGCATGGGACCTAACAATCAATGAAAGCCAGAGTGATTTGGGTTGTGGCTGCAATAATGCCAGGCATATCATGGAACTGGTGACTACAGAACTAGTCCATAAACTTCATGATATCTTGTGAGGTTTCAGTGATCAAAATACATAATCCTTGGGGCAGAGCACCTATAGGCAAGGGTATGATTCCCTATGTTGACAGAGGGAGGGGAGGAAGGGAGAAGAGAGAAAGGAAGGAGGGAAGGAAGGGAGGAAGGAAGGAAAGAAGGGAGGGAGGGAGGGAGGGAGGAAGGAAGGAAGGAAGGGAGGGAGGGAGGAAGGAAGGAAGGAAGGAAGAGAGGAAGGGAGGAAGGAAGGGAGGGAGGAAGGAAGGAAGGGAGGAAGGGAGAAAGGGAGGGAGGGAGGAAGGAAGGAAGGAAGGAAGGAAGGAAGGAAGGAAGGAAGGAAGGAAGGAAGGAAGGAAGGAAGGGAGGGAGGGAGGAAGGAAGGGAGGGAGGAAGGGAGGAAGGGAGGAAGGAAGGAAGGAAAAGGAAGGAAAGAGCTGCATTGCCCTACTGGAACTGGTCAGTTGGGTCCCCAGTAGAGCAGCTACTCCTACACACAGATTGTTGTTTGTCCATTTTTCAAGAAGAGGACCAAAACCACAATGGGTCCCAGCCCAAGCCTCACTTGGTCATTCTTTGGACTCTGATGATTCAGAATGAGTGAGAGTCTTTCCCTCCCAGATTTATTTTATTTATTTTTTTCTAATTTTTTGACTAGGTAAAAGATGCCACTCTTTGCTGCATTTCTTACCTAGTCTAATCACTGACTGGACATTGCCTCAAACTGAAAGTTGTAAGTAAAGTAGTTTAAAAAGGGCAAGGTGACTCACTTTATTTGGGGCCATCTCCAGTCAGCCTCATCTATATCTTTCCACTTTAACCCAGATGGCTCAGGAAGAAAGCCTGGAGCTGGTGACTTTGCACAGACCTCCCTCACTTAAATCTAATTCACTTGCAAGTCATGACATCAGTGATATAAGCAAAGTTGTAGTCATAGGACAGCGTATATCTCAGGGATTTAGCAGCTAGGTGGCAAAGCAGATAGAATGTTGGACCTGAGAATGGAAAAAAAAAAAAACTTGAATTCAAAACTTTCCTCAGATCATATTACCAGTGTTATTATGATTACTCTTACACCAAGATAGCACAGTGAATAGAATACCAGGAAGGTGTTACTCAAGAAGACCTGAATTCAAATCCAGCCTTGAGCATTTACTAGCTGTATAACCCTGGACAAGTCATTTCATCTCATTTGCCTCAGATTCTACATCTGTGAAGTAGGTATAATAATAGTATGTACCTCACAGGATTGTTGTGACGATCAAATGAGATAATAATTGTAAAGCATTTAGCATAGTACCTGGCATATAGAAAGCACAATATAAATTGTAGGTAGGTGGAAGTAGTAATAATAGTAGCAGTAGCAGTAGCAGGAGTAGTAGTAGTAGTAGTAGTAGCAGTAGCAGTAGTAGTAGTAGTAGTAGTAGTAGTAGTAGTAGTAGTATTAGTAGTAGTAGTAGTATCTTAGCAAGTCTTATAAATTCTGCCAGTCTCATCTTTACAAGGGAAATAATTATAGTGTCTACCACATAGGGTTGTTGTGAGAAACAAATGAGATATGTAAAGCACCTTGCAAACCTTAAAGAACTAAATATAAATGGTATATATTTTTATTATTAGTGAGAAGTTGTAGGGCACATGCATTGAAAGGTGTTGTGTTGTTTTTCACAGTTCACTGGCATGAATCTGGATGAGGAAAAACTCCATCTCCAGAATATGACATGGAAGAGGAGTGCAAGAATGCATCAGAATGCATGCATTCATTTGGCAAATGGTTCTTGAGAATATTTCTACTTTTCTTGTTCTTATTTTTTTTGTTCCAATTAAATTTGTTTTCTTTTAATCTGGTTTTGTTTGAGTGTTTCAGCCTGAATGCAACTAAGTATTTAGATCTGAGTTACATTTAGAGGTCTCCAGTTTCACATGGGGTAAGGACCTGAGTATGGGGTAGGGAGATACATTTATCAGAAAGTCTATACTTCCTTATAGGCAGGGAGGCAAGCAGGCAGACACACACACACACACACACACACACACACACACACACACAGAAACCTTAATTAATGCCTAATGTTGCTGGTTAGGATAAGAAGAGACTGTCTTTGGAATCTTTCTGTACTCAGGGCTTCCAACTGTAGTCATCCTTTTTCCATGAATCTGTCCCCTCTAAGTTGCTTCCCTGGCACCCCACAGAGAGTCGTTTTCCCCTACATCTCTGGTCACCTACCATCTTCCCTCGATTTCTCATTTGTCCATATGAATCTAAGGATTTAACCTAACTGGGCAGTGGTACTTTGAAGAATTCAAGGTCATAGAACCATAAGTATTCAGTAGATCACTTTACTGAGAAGGAAATTGAAGTTCAGAGACCTTAAGTGATTACCAATTTCATACAGGTAAAAAGTAGCAAAACTAGAATCAAAAGTATGGCATAATTTAAAGAGCTCTCATTTTAGAATCAGAAGACTTGAGTTCAAATCTCATCTCTGGCATATATTACTTGTGAGACCTTAGATGAATAATAGACCCTTCCTGAACCTCAGTTCTCTCATTTGTAAAATGAGGTTGCCTTAGGTGGCCTCTGAAGATCCTTCTACCTTTGGATTAATGATGTTAATAAATTTTTTAAAAGTCTCTATATATGTGTGTTCACACACATGTATATGTATATGTGTGTATGTGTGTGTGTGTTGGTTTTTGGTTTTTCATTTATACACTGCAATATTTCCAACATAGGTGAGAGTCCATACTACTTAAGTATATAATCTATCCTACTATTACAGCATTAACAAATTATATTCTTCTACCCAAAATCTCAGTATCCTTTTTTATTTGAATTAAAATATGAAAAATTAAATCATGCATCATCTCTGGGTTAAAATAGACCATGTCATTATATTCTTTGGAGACTACGTTCAATTAACCCACATTCATATCCTTAAGAAGCCAGGGTTTTCTCTATGCTATACAGGATGCACAGATTCTAAGTAAGGTAGTCTGAAGTACTAAGTTACACTTATGTTTTGTTATCTTTTATGCCTCTATGTTGGAAGGGTTCCAATTATTCATTTCTCCCTTGGTCTCTATGAATCATAGCAGGTTCTTAGAAAATCTTCATTCTCCTGACTTGTGCTTTTTAGTTTTCCTCCTTTCTTCTTCTTCCAAAATTTCCCCATATATCCCTTTCCAGTACCCTCCCAATGATCCATTTATCATGACAAAGACAAAGAAGAGGAGAAAATCTAAAAAAAAAAACACACCAACACATTAAAATATGAAAAAAAATTATCTAAATCACTTAGAGAGGTACAAATCCAAACAACTCTGAGGTACCACATAACACCTATCAGGTTGACTAACGTGGGATAAATGTTGGAGAAGATGTAGGAAAGTTGGAACACTATTTCATTGTTGGTGGAGCTGTGAGCTGATCCAACCATTCTGGAGAGCAATTTGGAACTATGCTCAAAGGGTTATAAAAATGTGCATACCCTGTTTCCCAGCAATACCATTTTTAGGATTGCATTCTAAAGAGATCAGAAAAGTGGTAAAAGGACCCACATGTACAAAAATTTTATAGCAACTCTTTTTATGGTGACTAAATACTGGAAATTGAGGGAATGCCCATCAATTGGGGGATGGCTAAAAAAGGGCTGGTATATGAATGTAATAGAATACTGTTGAGCTGTAAGAAATGATGAACAGGTGAACTTCAGAGAAACTTGGAAAAACTTAAATGAACTGCTGCTGAGTGAGGGGAACAGAATGAGGAGAACATTGTACACAGAGCCACAATGTGTGAGGACTGATTTTGATAGACTTAGATTGCCCTTCTCAGCAAGGCAAGGACCTAAAATAATTCCAAAGGGCAGAAGATGGAAAATATCAGCCACATCCAGAAAAAGAACTATGGAGTTGGAATGTAGAACAAAGCAGACTATTTTCTTTTGTGTTGTTTTATTTTGTTTCTTTTTTTCTTTCTTATGGTTTTTCCCATTTACTATAATTCTTCCATGTAACATGACTAATGTGAATATGTGTTTAATTGGAATGTATATGTAGAGCCCCTATCAGATTGCAAGACATCTTGGGGAGGGAGGAGGGAAAAAGGGGTAGAAAATTTAAAACTTATGGAAGTGAACTTTGAAAACTAAAAATAAATAATTTAATTATTTTTTAAAGATTAAGGCTAAAACTTGTCTTTAACATGTGATTGGAAAAATAAATTATTATTTGAAAAAATGTGAAAATATATGCTAAGTAGCACAGCTGTGGACCTCCCACCTCTACAAAGTAGTAGAAGTAGATACCTTCTCATATTTCCTCTTTGAAACCTTGTTTTTCTATTAAATTTTGCAATATTTGCTTTCTATTGTGCTTTGTTCTCTCCAAATACATCATTTTTAGTCATTACATATGAATGTTTCTTGGTTTTGCTTACTTCACCCTGCATTAGTATGTGTAAATCTTCCCATGTTTCTCTATATTCATAATATTTTTTCATTACTCATGGCATAGTAAAATTGGATTATATTTTGTACCACAGTATGTTTAGTCTATCCATGGACATCGAATTTGGTTTCAGTTCTTTGCTCTCATAAAATAACTGCCACAGGAGAGGCTACTACAGGCTTGAGCAGGAGAATTTTCATAGAGCTAGGTACCTCTTCAATCCATGAACCTGAATCAACACGATAATCATTATGAGGTAGGAAGCAATCTCTTACTCCTCTCACTGTTGTTGTCCTTGTGTGCTACATTTACTTACTCTTATTACTAAGTTCATATTTTCAGAATAGGTCTTTAATTTTGTAGACACTGATTCAATGTCCTCTACTACAGCAGCAGATGTCAGAATTCAGTAGGTCAACATGGGCTGAATTCTCAGCTCCATTGTTCTTTGGAATACATATTCCATTCCCTTTTACTTTTTCTGGAAGGTTGCAGAATAGTCTTGTGTTATTCAAAGGTCCATTCCTTTGTATTTGAAAGTCTTTCTCTTAATTGTTTGCAGAATTTGTTGTTTCTGAATTGGATTGTTAAATTTATTCACTGTGAGTTGGAATTTACAGCCTTGGTTTTTTTTTTTTTAATTGTTTTTGTTCTGTTTCTGGAGGTGATCTGCAAATTCTTTCAATTGGTATTTTCTTTTCTGTGTACACAAGTTTCTGGGAAGTTCTTGCCTATCATTTCCTTTATTATGGTGTTAAAGTTTTTTGTCTGATTATCATTTTCTTCTGGGAGACCCATACATCTATCTTTCATATTGGTATGTTTTGACTGTATAGTGAAGATATTTTATTTTAATCACTTTTTTGCCATACTTCTATATTGTCCTTCATTTCTGCATATTTTCATTACCAATTTATTGTTCTCTGTCTTTTTTTTTCTTTAACAAAGCTTGCCATTGCAGATTTGAGGTTTTGCATTCTGTCTATTTTACTTGCTACGCAGAATAAAAAACTTTGCTCTTATAATTCACATTTTTCTTTTGAGTCACTTAGGGAAAGCACATTGTGGTTCTATGTTTTCTTCACATTCCACAGAATCATCTGCCTCATTAAGTACTGGATGATTTTCCTCTGTTTTTCAGTATTTCTTCATAGATGACTGAGTTCATTTGCTAGATCTGGAGGCAATATTTATGTCTGTTAGTGTTTTCCCTTTTGAGGTATCTGCTTATTTTCAAGGTCTTTGAGTTTTCTTCTTCCACAGATCTCTGGTAATTTCAGTCTCTCCCTTTTTCTTTTCCCCATAATTTCTGTTTTTGAGTGGTTTGAGTGGTCATGGGGATTGAAGAAAATATCTAGTCCTCAATCTTATTTCCTACATGATCCAGTAGTCCATGATCATCATAATGTAAATAATTTCTTTGTATCATTTAAAGATAAAAGATCGTGATAAAAAATAATCAGAACTTAGATTTTCTTGAAGCACTCAATCTCCAGCTAACCATGAACTATATAGCCACTATAGCAATGTATATTAAGTAAGAAATATCTTTCCCCATCCCCAAAGAGAAAGAAATTT
Organism: Petaurus breviceps papuanus; assembly: GCF_028583685.1. NCBI lineage: Eukaryota > Metazoa > Chordata > Mammalia > Diprotodontia > Petauridae > Petaurus > Petaurus breviceps. The sequence goes on along the minus strand of NW_027185764.1, from coordinate 42,708,739 downwards.
TATATAATTCTCCTTATCTTTTAAGATTTCCATGTTTTGATGAATTTGTCATTTTTGATTGTTGCCCATAACAATAATTCCCTCCAGAAAGGCTGTGCAGCATAATTCACTAGAAATATGACCTTTATGTCAGGAAGAACTCTGACACATGTGGCTCTTTGACATTGTATGTATCAGTTAATTTTTCAGTACCCTAGGAATTCTATAAAGCTTTCAGTTGCAGAGAATGTGCTGACCTGTATTGGTAGAGGAAGTTCCTTACTAGGAGTTCCCCACAATGAAATCACAGGTCTCCTCAAAAACAAACAAATCTTCCCTTTCATGAGGAACACATGTATATATTCTCTTTATGTGAGCTGTTCGTTGATTACCTCTCACTCTTGCCAAAGGATACAACTGGCCTATTTCCTTTTTGTACATTCTCATATTGGATATCATCTTTGATGTTAATTTTCACATGATTTTTGATTAGTAAAGCAATGCAGTCCCCTCAAACCTACCCCATACCTCTCTCTTGCCCTTTGCATTGACTGTTGCAAGTTTAATTTTTCAGAGGCCTTGGTATTCAGTGCTTTACAATCCAATCCAATCAACATTTATTAAATGCCTACTACATGCCAGGCACTGTGCTAGGTGCTGAAGATACAAAAAGAAGCAAAAAAAAACCGTGCCTGCCCATGAGAAAGTTGCAACCATATAGCACTTTTGGAAGAATATTGATATTAGAAGGATAAGCCTCCTAATTTTCCAAGGATAAATTTGTGGTCTTCCCCAAATCAAGCCAACTTGCTCACTTCCTCCTATTCAATTCATTTCCTAGTCATTAGTTGTCAGTAATTGCAGTCTAATATGTATATATTGATAGTAATCCATCTAACTACATAATATAGACTAGAAAATTCAGACTCTTTATTCACTTAGTTTCCCCTGTATAGCTCAAGTCGAAATACTTTGAATGACTGGATCTGATCCAGAAGTCTTTGAAATGATATGCCTGATTGGATGCAGTCAGCACAATCTCATCTGGAATCAAGAGTATCTGGGGGATTTTCTTCACCATCTATTGAAAATTCCTCTTCCATCTAAACTCCATGTTGGATAGCTCCTTCAACAGTAGCAAATAGAGCTACTACATTTGGACTCTAAAATCACATAGTCTTTGACATACTAACTGAGGAAATAGAAGTATGGCTTGAGAGAAATTATTATTAATAATCAATGATTAGAGAAAATTCAGATTTCTCCCTTTCCATTTATCCTCCTTTCTAGACCTGGGTCCTTCTCCTATATTCAGACCCCACCCAGGTGGGGAAGCAATTGGGTTCTACTCAGGTTTGGGTGGGGAAAAATTCTTTGAATGGATTGTCCAAGGCTGGGGGGGGGGAAGGGGAGGGATTTAAGAAGCAAATGATAAAGTCAAAGTTCATGTACAATCCTTCATTATAATCTTCATTCTCTTATTAATTGTTAACAAATAAGAATTGATTGCTACCCTCAGGAACATCCCCTTTCAATGGCATATAAGCCATTAGCCCACCACCATGACTGTCATTGGTCTAAGAGAGGGATGACTGCATGACCATCCTTTTATTAAAGTGCCAGTATAATTAATAAGATGATTGAATTACCCAGAAATAATGCCTCTCAAACCCTTTTAAATGCTATACACCAAAGGAAAAAAAAAAGGTTAGAAATCTTGAGTGGCCTAAATCAAGCATGTATAGAGGGAGCCCTTCTGAAACTGGTATATTCCTGAGGTCATACAATGGCTCAATTATCATAATATCTGAAAATAAAGAGAAACCCAAACATTTGAAAAATTATTTTATTGTTACCTTTAAAGGTAACTGAGGTATCAACCCTATATTCCAACTTTGCCATCATTACAAAATCTTGATGCTGATAATCTATGGATGTATTGTGAACATCCTTGATCAAGTATGAAAAGAGGCAGACTTTCACAAATAATATACTAGAGTAGACAATATTTTTATGGTCATATAATTGACTGAAAGATATGGAGAATACAAAATCCCAATTACTTATCAGTCCTTTTCTGGAAGACTGCAATTTTGCCTCAGTTATTTGGGACCTGAGATACTAAATCTTTGGCAGAATGTCTCCCACTCACAGATTAGTTTTCCCGAGAAGGAATTCATCAGCATGTAGTCTGGGAATTCTTGGGCGGGGGGGAGGCAGATTTTGAAATGAGTTCTGGAAAAGCTGGAAGAGAGAAAGGGAATCAGAAATGGAGCAAAATGGTGTCAGCATCTAGATCTCAGTCATATCCATTAAAATGTGAACTCCTTGAAAGCAGGGCCTGTTTTGTTTTCACTTTTTGTTTGTTTGTTTTTGCTTTTTTGTGTGTCTTAGGTGATTATTAAGGTTCCCGGCACATAATAAGTACCTAAAAAACTTGTTGACTTACTGAAGCTAAACAACACAAGTATGGAAGATGATGAAGCCAGTAGTTTCAACACATTGGGCCTATGGCAACTAGCACTTTCTGTCCTGTCAGAGTAAGACTGAGGAGGTGATTTGTCCGTACTGTTTGCAGAGATTAATGTTTTTGGCAGACGAACTTTGGGACATTGATACAGAATTGCTTTGCAGACCTTGAGACTACACCACTCCAATGCCAAGAAAATAATGATTTGCCAACTCTGAGGCTTCACTTCCAGTTCTGAGAAACCAAACTGTCTTCTAGGCTTCAAGACTTCTTCTTTCATCCATCAGACAAATCCTTATACTCTTTATATTCTCTTGAATCCATCCCTGTGATGGCAAGCCAATGTGGTGTTGGGATTTGTGGACTAGCCCCACTCTGGGATTAGAGGTATGACAGGAGGTGGTTTGGGGAAATGAGTGGTCAGAGTAATTTCTGTTTAAATTAACCCTAGACTGTTCAAGTTATTTTAATGAAACATTATGTTTATATTATCATAATGTTCTGTGATTAATCTGGCCTAATCTGAAGAGTATTTTAGAGGAAAAGAGGATTATTGTAAACAAAAGAATATGGATACAATAGGTGCCAGAGAATGATGGCTAACATTTAGGGGTATTACAATTATAAAACAAAACACATACTCAAAACAAACAAACAAACAAAACCTGTTTGATTCAACAGACCAAAATGATGATTTTGTCTCACCTTCAAGAATCTATCTCCCATATAACTCTTTAGATAAAACAAGATTCCCTTGAAAAAGGATAGAACAGAGATAACTTGGTTTTTTGACTAAGCCTAAATGATCTTCAAAATATTTCTAAGCCCCTATTGAAAACTATTGAACCAACTCTATTGAAAAATTGATTGGATTTTATCAAACATATTTTGACATAATTTCCCACACTGATTCAGATATACAGAAATGATATAGAGAGATATAATTCCCTTTATCTCAAATAATTCTCAATGCATGGCAAAGCTGAGGCAGTTTTCCACCTTGTTTTCTTGTTCATGTGCTTACTGGTGAGCACATATCCAAGATCATGCTGCTTTACCTGTATTAATGTGGATTTCACTTTGCAACATTAAGATCTTTTCAATTTATATAATAAATTTAGTAAGAATAAGTTTAAAATATCATAAGGAGAGTAGAAAAAGGACAGTTCCATGACAACAGAGCTGGAAGGGACTAGGGAGATCATCTAATTCAGCCACCATGAGATGGCATTCCCTTAAGGCAAGTGAATGCAGGACTCTTTATTCATAACACTTACTTCACAATATCTCAAGGGATGTCCAGTTGTCTTAAGTGGGTGTAAAAATCTGGGTCAGTTAGAGACAGCTGGCTATAGGAAGACATGGAAAGGAAACATTCAAAACAACCCCAGTTACAGTAAAAGCCCCTTATATTTCTTAAACTGGGGCAACATATTTTCATGCTACAAATGTAGAACTCAAACTATTCTCAAGGATTCATCAAATAAACTGTACTGGAACTTGCCTGTTATTATAGACCACAATATGGCCTGCAATTATGCAGATATAACATTGAATTGTCAAAATTTCAGAACAGTATTTTAATAGATACACTGTTATTCCAAACTTTAATAAATTCCGAGCTCTATTGAACAGCAGCAAAAAAAATGTATTGAAAAATAGAGAACTAGTAATAAAAAATCACTTGGAAAAAGGATGATGTCTCATCCCTGTTATCTGGGCTGTTAACTGGCACCATCCTTTACTTACCCATAGAATATGAGCTAATAATCGCAATACTTGTATTTAATGAAAAAGAGCAGTTATCTTATCCACCTGTGAAATATGTAGAATGGTGACTTATGCCTGGACAGTGTCCATGTGAATGCCATCAAAAATATGAAGGAAGGAAAGAAGGAAGGAAGGAAGAAAAGAAGGAAGGAAGGAAGGAAGGAAGGAAGGAAGGAAGGAAGGAAGGAA
>NW_027185764.1:42633346-42704321 GCF_028583685.1 Petaurus breviceps papuanus | reverse complement strand
GGAAGGAAGGAAGGAAGGAAGGAAGGAAGGAAGGAAGGAAGGAAGGAGTAGGAAGACAAAGAAGAGAAGACAGAAAAGGGGGAAAAAGTAAAGGAAGCATCATGCAGTGGATATACAGATTCCAAGTCCGAAAGGACTACGTTCAAGTTCCACCTCTGATACTGGATATGGGTCAGTCATGTCAACTCTCAGTAACTCAGGAAACTCTCTAAGAATATCAGCTGCAGAATAGTTGTGGATTAATAAAGGGATATCCTGGGGACTCATTTTGAGAAGTGTTCTGTGATTTGATCAGATGATACTATGGGAAGCCATTGTTGAGAGGCCCCTGGCTTTGAAAAACCCAGATGATGATTTGGTATGGATGTAATGGTTGGACAGTTTGGAAACCTGTCTACTTGATCTGTTTCTCTGTATTGATAATTCCATCTGTATACTCTGGAGTTTGGGGCACTGACCTTTTTCTCCTGAACTAGGTAAATGATATATATTTGACTGATTAAAGTAAGCTTGTTAAACAAAAATAATAATAAAAATGATAAAAATAAAAAAAAATAAAGGGAGTTCCTTCATTCAGAATTCCCCAAAACATAAGAATTGCAGACCAAAAAACTCCATGCATTTACATAGTGCTTTATTGTTTGCAGTTCTGTGTTATTCATCATACTTCAATGTTTTAATGAATATGTGGAGATTGGTCCACATTAAATGGTATTGTAAACCATCGGGACTTTTTCATCCTGTACCTTTCTGTCCCATATCTTTTTGTAAATCTTCCACATAAGGTCTGATCAATTCACTACAGGGATTTTTCTTGTTCTTTTAAATTATAAAGAGTACCAGTGAGGTCATCTATTATCTCATTATTACTATGAAATTGGTCTACTACCCAATTGGTCATACAGATTCCAGATGACATGTTTTACTTCTTTCATACTCAAGTTGTTTCTTGTGATATGTTGCAGCATACTTCCACCAAACATGCATTTTCCATTGCTCTTTGGTTATTTAGAATGTTGAATCTTTTAAAATCATGGTATTCCTTAACTTGTAGTTTTATAACATCATTCAAGAAATAGTGGTGAGATGCTTTTGTAGTAGCAGTCATATTATCACTGAAAACACTGTATATTTCTTCCAAAGTGATCATGTTAATTCTCTTCCTTCATCTTAATTCTGAGCTCAACACTTTGTACATCTGCAATGTCAAATTGTTTAGGGTAGATATACATGTGTACCCACATGTATGTGTTCACATATATCTACAATTGTATAAATATACACGTGTTCCATATTGATATTTACCTGAGTGTAGACATACAAAACTACATGTGTATGCACATATGTCTGTGTATAGATAAGAAGACTGGCTAAAAGGGGTGTCACCTGAAAGGATATCATGGTCCAAACAATTAACATTTTTATATACTCTGTTCTTCAGCATGAATCATTAGAACAATTTCTTTCCCTTTGGGTTGAAGAAGTTTTGTCTTTTTTTTTTCTGGGGGCAGTGGTATAGTTTCCTGGGTTCAATGCAATTTCTTCAATGGATTTGGTATTAGAAGACCTAGGTGTTGAAAACTGCTTTTGCTCCATGTGATATGTTTGAAACTGAACAACTCACTTAAACCTCACTTACCTTATCTTGAACTTGATGACTTTCAAGGTCTTGTAAAATAATGGTAGGAAACTCAAAAAGAAATGGGAGCCACTAGGCTATATATAAGGAACCTTGTGAGCCACATATTTTCCTTTTAAAATTCAATGTTATCTCTGTTTTATTTTACTTTATTTTGCTAAATGTTTCTTAATTGCATTTTAATATGGTGGGCTCATGCAGAAGTGTTTCCATATGTCTGACACGTTTGTTTTTTAGCTCTAAGTCTATGATCCTTTGAACAACAGTGCTGGATTCATTTTGGGAGAAATGTAAATGGGACTTAGAGCTTAGCATATAAAGCCTTCTCTAATTTGGATTCTACTCAGCTTTCTAGAGTTCCTTCAGATGACTCAATATAAACCATGTTCCAGCCAAATCGGTATAACTGCTTTCCCTCGAAAAAAAACAAAAAACAAAAACCTTCAACACTTTACCTCTTCTCCATTTCTAAAATTTATGGTTCCCTTTCCCCTTTCAGTATCTTGTAATCCTTAGCTTCCATCAAGATTTAGCTCAGACACCTCCTTCATGAAGACTTTTTTGATACCCCTTAGTCATTAGTGATTACACTGTTCTCAAATTATCTTTTTTCAAATTGTTGTTGTTTACTTAGTATTGTATTTTCCCCACTTACATATAAAAATAATTTTTATTATTCATTTTTTAAACTTTGAGTTCTAAATCCTCTCCTTAACTTCCCACTCCCCCCATTGAAAAGGTAAGCAATTCAATATAGGTTATACATGTATAGTCATGGAAAACATATCCATAGTAGTCATATTGTGAAAGAAAACATAGACAAAAAATAACTCAAAAAAAAATAAAGTATTCTTCAATCTGTATTCAGACACCAACAGTTTTTTTCTCTGGGGATGGATAACATTTTTCATCATAAATCCTTCAGAGTTGTCTTGGTTCATTTTATTGCTGAGAATAGCTAAGTCATTCACAGCTGATCATCTTGCAATGTTGATGTTACTTTGTACATGGTACATTCACTTTGCATCAGCATATGCCAGACTTGCCAGGCTTTTCTGAGAGCATCCTACTCATACTTTCCTATATGACAATGGCATTCCATCATAATCACATACCACAGCTTGTTCAGCCATTCCACAATTGATGGGCATCCCCTCAATTTCTAATTCTTTGCCCCCAGAAAAGGGATTCTATACATATTTTTGTACATATAAATCCTTTTCCTTTTTGATTTTTATCTCTTTTGGAATACTGATCTAGTAGTGATATTGCTAGGTCAAAGGCTATGTATGCATGGTTTTATAGTCCTTTGGGAACAGCTCCAAATTGCTCTCCAGAATGGCATAATCAACACAACTCCATCAACTGTCCATGAATGTCTCATTTTTCCCACTTCCCCTCCAACATTTGTTATTTTTCTTTTCTGTTCTATTAGCCAATCTAATAGGTATGAGGCAATGCTTCAGAATTGTTTTTATTTGCATTTCTCTAATGAATAGTGAGTTAGAACATTTTTCCATATGGTTATAGATAGCTTTGATTACTTCATCTGAAAACTGATCATATCATTAAATCATTTACCAGTTAGGGAATGGTTCTTATTTTTATAAATTTGACAGTTCTCTATATGTTTGAGAAATGAAACCTTTATCAGAGAAACTTGCTTCAAAATATTTTTCAGTTACTATGGCTATTTCCCTCCATCCTGTGCCCTCTGTCTATATATGATCCTTCTAATTAGCCTAATAATGAAAAAAAAAGGTCTTATGAGCTATAAACATCATCTTCCCATAGGAATGTAAACATTTTAACCTGAAGTTCCTTATGATTTCCCTTTCCTGTTTATCTTTTTATATTTCTCTTGAGTCTTGTATCTGAAAGTCAAATTTTCTGTTCAGGGTGGGCTAGATGGCACAGTGAATAGAGTACTGGCCCTGGAGTTAGGAGAACCTGAGTTCAAATCCTAACCTTACTAGACGTGTGACCTTGGGCAAGTCACTTAACCCCAATTGCCCTGCCTTTCCCACTCCAAAAAAGAAAAAAAAATCTATTCAGTCCTGGTCTTTACATCAAGAACACTTGGAAATCCATCTAATTGAATGCCCATTTTTACTCCCTGAAGAGTATGCTCACTTGTGCTGGGTCGGTGATTCTCTATTGTATCCCAGCTTCTTTGCCTTCTAGAATATCATATTCTAAACCCTCTGATCCTTTAATATAGAAGTTTCTAAATCTCGTGTTATCGTAATGGTGACTCCACCATACTTGAATTGTTTCTTTCTGACTGCTAGCAATATTTTTGCCTTGACCTCAAAACCTTGACCTTGACCTCAAAACTCTATTTGGCTATAATATTTCTGGTAATTTTCATTTTGGGATCTCTTTCAGAAGGTGATCAGTGGATTCCTTAAATTTCTATCTTACCCTCTGATTATAGAATATCAGAGAAGCTATCCTTGAAAATTTTTTGAAAGATAACATCTAGGCTCTTTTTTTGATCATGGCTTTCAGGTAGTTTAATAAATTTTTAAATGATCTCTCCTGGATCTATTTTTCCAGGTCAGTTGTTATTTCCAATGAAATATTTCACATTGTCTTTTATTTTTTTTTCATTCTTTTTGTTTTATTTTATTGTTTCTTGATTTCTAATAAAGCCATACACTTCTATTTGCTTTGCTCAATTCTAATTTTTAAGGAATTATTTTTTTCAGTGAGCTTTTGGACCTCCTTTTCCATTTGGCCAATTTATTTTTTAACACATTCTTCTCCTCATTGGCTTTTTGGACCTCTTTTACCATTTGGCCTACTATGTTTTTTCAAGGTTTTTTTTTTTTGCTTTTTAGAGGGGGGAAGGTAGGGCAATTGGGGTTAAGTGACTTGCCCAAGGTCACACTGCTAGTTTTTTGTGTTAAGTATCTGAGGCTGGATTTTAACTGAGATCCTCCTGACTCTAGGACCGGCATTCTATTCACTGTACCACCTAACTACACAAAGGTATTATTTTCTTAAGTATTTTTTTCTTTCTCCTTTACAAAGCTGTTGACTTGTTTTTCATTATTTTCTTGCATCACTTTCATTTCTCTTCGCAATTTTCCCTCTGTCCCTATTACTTGATTTTCAAAATCTTTTTCAACCTTTTCCATGGTCTGAGATCAATTTGCGTTTTAGTTGGAAGCTTTGGATGTCAGAGCTTTGACTTTGTTGTCTTCTTCTGACTGTGTGATTTGATCTTCTTTGTCACCATGATACGTTTCCATAGGCAGATTTTTTCTTTAATTTTCCATTGTTTACTCATCTTCCCATCATTTTATTTGACTTTTAAGTCTTTGTTAAAGTAGGGCTCTGCTTCTATGGTGGAGGACACACTGGCCTGAGTTTCAGGAGTTTTGCAGAGGTGTTTTCAGAGATGCTTCTAGGGACCTGTAAGTTTTCAATTCTTTCAAGGTTGTAAGATCTAAGGAATCATACTTACTTTCCTCCTGACCTGTGCTCTGTTCTGTGAGTGACCACAAACACTCTTTTCCTGCCCTGTAACTGTGAGGAGGATCGCCCTTCACTGTGGCTATAAGCTCTGCTATGTTAGTCTCTTTTTCTCACCCTGGGTCTGTCACTCAGGACTAGGGCAGAGATTCAAGTATGGGCAAAGCAACAGAGTTCTGCCTCAGTGCTAGCAAAAAAGACCCCTATAGTCTCCTTCTGACCAGTTGTTAGACCTTCCTTACTGTCTGTGGGCTGAGAACTCTGGAAGCATCCATTGCTCCTGCTGATTCAGTCATTCCCAAGGCCTCCTCCTGGTTTCCTGGGGCTGGGGTCATACTGGGCTGAGGCTGTACTGGGCTGGCCTGTGCTGGCCTGTGCTCCTCTAATGTGCAACAGACCTTTCCTGATGAACTTCTAAGTTGTCATTGGTTTCTGTGGGCCGAGGTCTGCAAACTGCTATTGCTGCTAGTGATTTTGTTTCCCTGAGGCCTGCTCTGAGTTTGCTTGGATCCATTCTGCACTGGACTGTGCTCCTCTTTCTCCCTTTTTCAGAAGACCTTTCCTGCTGACCATTCACATCATCTTGGGTTGGAAATTAATTTCACTGTGTCTTTTTGTGGGTTGTGCTGATCTTGAATTTTTTAGAGTCAATTTTTAAAGGTTTTTGTAGGGGTTTGGAGGAAGATCCAGGCTAGTCCCTGCCTTTACTCCTCCATTTGTCTCTACCTTCTCTCAAATTATCTTGTATATACTAATATTAATCCTACTACCACTATCACTAAACAACAATTAATAATAATAAGTATTTAAATATTTTATTTCATTAACTTTTCCCAATTATATGTAAAATAATTTTAATAATTGTTTTATTAAATTTTGAGCTCTAAATTCTCTCCTTTTTTCCTTCCCTTCCTCCCCTCCTTGAGAAAGAAAACACTTTGATTTTGATTTTACCTGTGAGATGATGCCAAACATAGTTCCATATTAATCATGCTGCAAAAGAAAATACAAACAAAATAAAAGAATAACCATAAAGTAAGCATAAAGCATGCTTCACTCTGCATTCAAACTTCATCAATTCTCTCTCTCTCTCTCGAAGTGGGTAGCATGTTTCATCATGGTCCTTTGGAAGTGTCGTGGATCATTGTCTTGATCAGAGCAGTAAAGTCTTTAATAATTAGAGTTCAAATAGTGCCTACTCTACTATGTAGTTTAAGTAGGACCTACTCCACCAATGCAGATTGGCAATGAATCTTCAACTTGGATATTTATAAAGCTTACTAGGTGTCTAAAAGGTGAAGTGACCTTACTGTAGGGATATTATAGGGTTCAAAAGAGAATGAATGTAAAGTATTTTTCAAGTCTTAAAATGCCATAGAATTTTCAGTTGTTTAGTGGTTATGATGGTGGTGGTTGTGGTGGTATTGTTGGTGGTGGTGGCATTGTTGGTGGTGGTGGCAGTTGTGATTCTTGTTAGCTTTCACTCATCAGTTCTCAGATCTGGTGATGACTTCATTCCCTTATCCTTTTCTTTTCAAACAATATAAACAACAATATGGGGAATGTCCTGGTAAATGTTTAACAATCAGGCTCTCCAGGATTAAAAAAAAAAGAACAGCAATGACAACAAAAAGTATGCATACACTTTAAATTTAATTTTCCTTCAACAATTAGAAATATCAAGATCTGGTTTGTAATGGCTTCCAATTTCCAAGGTGCAATATACACACTAAAAACTTAACGACTGACTCCCAGGTTAGAACTGGTTCTAGAATACACTGGGTCCTACAACTGGTATGATTTAGTGGAATAGCTTGAACCTAGCACTTCCCAATTCAAAGAATGCCGTTGTAATACTGTGCATTATGCTTAAATTTGAAATGAGATAATATTTGTATAAAGAGGTTAGCACAGTACATAGCACATAGTAGGATGATTGGAATTTAATATTTTTTTCAATGAATTGACTTGACACTTGCTACTACTGTGGAGGGTATGATTTCCTTAATTTTCCAAAGATTATTGCCATCGTTCCCCTTAAGATACAGGTCTAACAATATCAGTTATCCACCCCAAAATTTTCAATGACTCTCTACTGCATATATGATAAGGTGAATATTCCCTAGTGTGTATGTGCATATGTGCATATGAACACTTTTCTTTGGAGGGGGGAGGCAGGGTAATTGGGGTTAAGTGACTTGCCCAAGGTCATGTGGTTAGGTTTTTGTGTTGTTTCTGAGGATAGATTTGAACTCTGATCCTCCTGACTCCAGGGCCAGTGCTCTATTCACTGCACCACCTAGTCACCCCATATATGAACACTTTTAATAGGTTGCCTGGTCCTGGCCTCTGTCAAGTTCATGTGGGATAAGGTTTCCTGGCTCCTATGACATAATTTATAGGACTGATATGTTTGAAGGAAGACTAGGGTCTACAGGGTTACATCATGTTTGATTTGTGGGATATGAAAGTTTTACTCTCAAAATGGGTTATGGGGAGAGAAGAATCATATCTTACTGGACAATGAAAATCCTTTATATCATGCAATGCTGCAGGCCTGGCAATCCATGACTTTTATGACCAGGTCTTGAAAAAGGATGGAACCTCTGATAATGGATTAAAGAAGTCATTCTTTTTGTCGTTTTTATAAACATAACCTATGATGCAGTGGGTATAAGAAACTCTTTCTTCTAATTCAGATCCAAACTTCATCTTCTATTTATGGTTTTATCCAAATTTCATCTTCTGTTCATCTTAGTGCCACTTGAGGTACTAAGATGGTCAAGTGATTTGCCAAGATCACGTAGTCATCATGTATCAGAAACAGGACTTGAAACCTGGTCTTCAAGATGTTGAGGTTGGCTCTCTATCCAGGAGTTGCCTTACAAATGGGATAATCTGGTTTCTAAAATTACCTGACATATCTGAAATGAGGCTTCAATGTTGAAAGCATCAGAATTCCCAAGCCTAACCTTTCTATTCATGTTGTTAATATGTGCCTCTTAAGTCAAAACATGCCTCTTTCCCCCTGAAAGGGGAAAATAAATAAATAAATAAATATATGTGTGTGAGTGTGTGTATGTGAGTGTGTGTGTGTGTGTGTGTGTGTGTGTGTGTATTCCAGTGCAGTCATTTGTGGATATCAGTAGAGTAAGCTTACTGGGTATTTCAAAAGCACAGTAGTGATCTGAAATGTCTTTTCCCCTGAAGATATATAGAATTTTATGGTATAAGTAAACAGACCTTATAAAATGACCAAAGTAGCCCAGCTATGAAACTGGGAAAGATAGTAAAGGTCAACTATTGTTTCTATAAGTTTTGTATAAGTCCAACATCATTGTTTTGTAGATGAGTAAACTGAGGCAGAGAGGGGTTATGGGACTTGCCAATGTTCATATAGGTATTAATGCCTGATTCAGGATGTGAACACAGACCTAACATTGTTTGTTTCACTGTGGTTGCCTTGGATCAGTTGCTCTAATGAGGAAGCTGTGGCCCAGAGATCTTTGAGGTCCAAACTTTGGAAAGTTCCTTCTTTGTTGTTTGAGTCCACCTGTTCTTTTCTAGTTGGTATCATGGGGTTCCTCTAGATGTGTGCAGAAATTTCAACATCTTTTTTTTCTGGAGTGATTATTCTGGTTCTTGCCACCATTAAACCTTCTCACCAACATTATATTGTTTAATTTTCCTTTTAGGGCTCTAAGTATACATTTGACTAGGGAGGAAAGAAAATTAAACATATTCTCCCATGACTAAAATCATGAGACATAACCTTTTATATAATGTCAAATGAGGAAAATCATGTTTAATACTTGCTTATCTCGATGACAGAAGGAAAAAAGATTGCAGATAAGTTTTAGATTATTATAAGCACATCTTGTCTAATTAATGAAAGAAGTGAGGGCTGAAGACTTAAGGAGAATGGAGAGAAGGAATTGGACCAATCCTGATTCTCATCAAAATCATATACCTCTCTCTTTTTTTCTCTTTCTTTTGCTTTGCCCTACTCAGGTTTTCAGTGGAAGTCATGGTCTTTGAATACCTGATCATATGTGTATCCAGAAAATTCTTTCTTTTACGGGAATCCCAGTCTCATCCCCTCCCCCATCACATCCTCAAATGTTTCCCTTCCCAATGGAACAATGTAATCCCAGTCCCTCACTTTTTACTAATTGGGCATGATGTTACTCAGGCACAATTGACAAGTAGACAGAAAAGCCAGAATTAGAAGCTATTAGACTGCTAGACTTCCAGGCCCATTCTTAGAATATTGGACAGTGTTAGCTCTTCATTTCAGCTCAGATTTCTTGTTTAGAGATGAGGCTAAACCGTCTGCTGCTTCAAATATTAAAAATTTGACCTCAAATAAATAGGTTCAATTGAGAGATTGCTCTTACCTTAATACACATTTTGTTTTTTGTTTTTTAAAGTCCTAAAGAGGAATTTATTATTAGAAGAAAAACAGTGGCCACTAACTTTTATGATCTCTATAAATAACAGTTTTTATAATGGCAATTGCAGTGTTTGTGAAAATAAAATAGTTAAAATTAGACTTATGGTGATGTTACATACTAACCCTTCTAGGGATAGGGATAGGGAAAGAGATGAGATCTGGGATTGGTTTGGTATAGGGAACTCCCAAGTAAAGGAAAATTCCTCCACCAATTTAGATTGGCACCTTCACTGCAAATTCTAGTTTTAGAGAGCTTCCCAGATCACTGAAATGTTAAGTGACTTGTGCAGGACCACACAGCCAGGATATGTCAAAGGCAGAATTTGTGCTCAGGTGTTTCTAGCTTCCATCCACCATATTAATATGGGGCAAAATGTCAGATTAAAAGTCTGGAAAACCTGGGTTCAAAGTCAGTCTCTTGGATTTATTGGGCATCTGACCCTGGCTGACTTGTGTATGATGCGGTGAGTGCAAAAAAAATGGGTGGGAAAAGATAAAAAGAAGCAATTATATTGTAAAAATGGAGTATGGAAGGAAGAGCTAACAGAGATAGTGGTGGACAACTGGTAATATTTGAAACTTACTTTCATCTGGGTTGAAAATTAATCATTCCACCTCTCTCAATTCTGCTAGAATTTAGAATCCACTAACCAGATAGCTAAATAATTAGATGGATAGATAGATAAATGGACAGATAGGTGCCTAGATGGATAGATAGTTAACATTCAAATTGGATATATATATATATATATATATATATATATATATCTTTTTCCGTTATATATATGGTTCATAATCTGTCTACAATCAGAATATAGTAAATATAAGTCACGTAAATTTCAGTTTGATTAGGCTCAAAATAATAAAATTGTACACAGAAACATAAAAGAAGTAATTACAGTGCAGGGAGAGTAATGAATGGATAGAGATTTAATGATACTATAGGGTAACTTAGTATGAAAAGAAGTCATCCAAAACCTTATGATCACGAGGACTGTCATTAGTAGTTAAGGACATACCAAACTTCAGTAAAGCCAGTTTGATGAAGTACTGAGGATATCTAAGAGCAAAAGGCTTAAATGGATGAGAGAATTGTACAGATTTTGGGGGCAGAGCACATTAAGCCAGTTAATGTGGCTATCTAAGGACACAGAGCATGCCCAGTATGGGATTGTGACTTTTCTAGGACTCAGAGAATAGTTTTTAACATAGGGATTATACCACATAATCCCTAAAGACACCTTTTCATGCCATCTGGCTTTGTTGTTATTCTCAGTTGGCATTTTGAGACCTTTTCCACCCTGAAAACATGTTTCCCATATATTTTTATGAAATTTTCCATTCAAACTATAACTTAAACACTCCAAATCGAATTTGTACTTATTTTAATTTTATGCATTTAAAGAAAGGCCTTGTCCATACAATTTCTTCTAGGTTACCAATCTTTGCACACTTAGTTACAGTTCTTCCTTCCATGGCTCTGACCTACCTCTATCTTCTCTCCTTCATTTTCTCTCTCTCTCTCTCTCTCTCTCTCTCTCTCTCTCTCTCTCTTTCTCTTTTTTCTCTTTTCTTTGTTCCCCTCTCCCCTTTTCTGTCTTTCTGTTTCATCCTTTTTTTCCATTCTCTCTCTTCCATTCCCCTGTGAAACACACTCAATCCTATTCCATTTTGTGGGATTGAACTTGCTGTGACATTCAGTAAGTCATACACACACACACACACACACACACAGATTATATGAAATATAGCCTGAATTGTAGTAAAGGCAACAATTCTCACCTCTCAGATCTAAGAATTTAACCACAAGGTGTTGTCAGCTATCCCCTTGGCTGAACTTGCCCTGACCATTTTTTCTTACTATAGTATTCTTGGTTAACATTATGAATCAGAGAAATAGACATTGCACGCAGGGAACCATGATCAAAGTCAAAGACATATTTACCCTGGAAACCTCACAAAGTGGACCAATCAATTGCCAGGATAGAAGCTAGAAGGAAACAATCTTCCATTACTTCTTAGTCTCTACAAATGCAAATTATTTTATTGTTACTTTATATTTTTAAGAGGGGAGCTATTAGGTATATAAAACTTTAGAACTATTTTGGATTATAATTGAAATTGTTAGGTTCTGTTCGCCATATTCAGGCATGTCATTTTTAAGCTTCTATTCCCTGATATTTTCACTTTAAAACAAGGTAGACAGAACATGAAATATTTGATCCTTTGGATACTAGGGTCCCTCTCTAGCTTGATACATTCATTCATTCCTTCCTTCATTCATCTATCCATTCATTCATTTATTCATTTTTCTGATTTTCATTTACCATCAAGCAAATAACTAAAAAATTAAATAGTGACAAAATTGATTGAGATGAAGAAATATAAAATTCAAAGTCATTTAGTTAAACTTCCACAGAGGTAAAGATTGGAGCCTAATGTGGGTAAAGAGACTTTATCCACGCTCACACAGCTAGTACATGACCCAGGAATAGAACTCATAACTCATGATCTTCACTCTGGCGTTCACCATACCACATCTCACATCTTCCCCTTTTAACCCTTTCTTCTCTTGCCTCAGTCTTTCTCATATGTGAATACACTAATGTTAGAAGTGAGGTAGAGTGGAAAGAATGTAATCCCCATAGTTAGGAGACAACAGTTTATGGATCCAACTTCTGACACATAGTAATTATATAACCTCAAACAAGCTACTTCAATTCTCACTCACCCCTTCTTTAAAATGAGAATGACAAAATCTCAGAATTTTAGATTTGGAAGGGATTTCAGTGACAATACAGTGCAATCCACACTTAAAAATGGATCACTATTCCAATATACCCATATAACATAAATAATAATGGTACCTGTATCACTAACCTCACGGGTTTATCACAATGGATAAAGTTCTGTACTTAGAGACTGTAAGGTCAGAATTCAGATCCTGCCTCAGATACTCATTTACTAGCTGTGTGACATACTGGGCAAATCCCTTAACCTCTTAGAGCCTCAACCTTCAATATCAGTTTTTTTTTTCATCTGTAGAATCAGGATACTAATATCACCTACCTCACTAAGAAAAAAATGAAGTGACATTTCTATAAAGCACTTTACAAACTTAATGCATCTTAAAATCTTAAACAAATGTTAGTTGTTATTGTTTTTATAATTATTGTCATGAGGTTCAGATGATAAAATGTTTATAAAATGCTTTGGGGAATTTAAAGTAATGTATTTAATTTTCTGAATACATGTTGTTTTCTCTCAATCAATCTAAGCTACTTGAAGTCAAGTATTTTTTCAATATCTGTGTTTGTGCCCCCAGAACCTAACATAGTGGCTAGCGTATCCTAGGTGCTCAATAAATGCTTATTGGATGAATGAATGAATCAATGAACATTATTATTCTATTCTCAAATTTAAAGTGTATTAAAAAATAAGGATACATGGACTAAGGAAGTGTATTGGATTAGGGCTTAAATTAGGGAAACTTCAATCTTTTACTCTCAAAAACAGTAAACAAAAATAAATGGGTAAGCAGAATAAACATTTCTTTTTGATCTCATCTAACTCTTTAAAAAAAATCAGCGAACAAAGCATATCAACTGGTAGAAACACAATTCTCGAAGTCATGCTGTGCAAAGCAAGGTCAGCAGCTAATAAAGATGTCTACTGTTTAATCACGGAACAGGCCTCTTGACTTTGCTTGTATCACTGACACCAGCCATTATTGGCCGAGAACCAGCAGAGTACTCAGTGCAGCCTGAAATAAGAGAGGTCTGGAGATCTGCTAATTGCATCTTGTCTCAGCTGTAGGAGGTATCCCACTCCAAAATCAGCCCCATCCAAGAGTTCCAGGTTGCAGCTGGCGTAGTGAACCCTGGGCTGTTTTCACTCAATGAAAGATTCTAATTTTATCACAGAATCACAGGATGGACAGGACCTTGAAAGGTCAAAGGATTCCTTTTGGGAAGACTTCCTCAAGTAAATAACTAGATCTCCATAAATAAGTTGATGTGGTTTGTTTTGCTTTAGGTTTGGTTTTTTGGTTTTTTTTTTTTAATTTTACTAATCCTGTTTTAAAAGATTCCAGAAACAAGATACCACAGCCCCTTCTGAAAATCCATTCCACTGTTAAATAATCACATAAGTAAAATGAGGAGCTTAAACTAAATAGTCCCTTCAAACTTTAAGGCCCCCGATTTTATGTACCTTCATCTCTAAATTAACACACGGTGTTTTAGTTTAAATTCACCTTTCTAAGGCATGATAAATAGTAACATGGACATCCTAAGTAAATTCTTGACCCAAAGTCAGGGGAATTGAAACTGCATCAAGATCAGAAGTCTGTATACTTAAAACTAGACAGGTTCCTGAAGGTCTTATAGAGGCCAAGTCTCTCATTTTTACAGACAAAAAACAAAAACAGACCCACAGAACTTAAGTTACTTACCCAAGGTCTTACAGATAGTAAGTAGCACAGACATGTGTCCAGAACATGTGTCCAACCAGATTACATATCATTCCATTCAATAGGCACGTATTAAAATATCACTATGTGCAAAGTACTGGGCTGGTTAATTGGAATACCAAGACAAAAAAAAAAAGCATAGTCTCTGACCTCAAAAAGCTTATATTTTCTATATATATGTACAAATACATATCCAGAAATATGTACACATATGTTCATGTATATACACACATGCTTTGTTATATAATTCAAGATAACACAATAACAGATATAAATTTATACATACATGTTTTATGTATATACAGAATTTATGCTATACTTGAATATGTATATGTACATCTATAATATGCATTTATTTCGATATATATGTAAACATTTATAATACAGGAAGTTGAATAGTTGAATGTTTAACTGTATCCATACACATATATAATATATTTCAGGTAGCACATGGTTATCTATAGATATATTATATTAAAAGAATATAGGTGTGGCTGCATATGCTATAGCTGTAGGCAATCATTAGCTTTGACCTAATTGTCAGCTATTTAGTAGTTGACAAACATCAATCAAGTGTTCACTATGTGCCAGGCATTGTGCTAAAGGCTAGGAATACACTGAAAGGCAAAAATATGCCCTCGTGTTCTAGTGAGGGAGGAACACGTAAATAATTAGGTACATACAAGAAGCACACAAAATAGACAAAAGATGATCTTAGAGGCAAGGTATTAGCAGCAAGGGGATGGGATGGGCACCAGGAAAGACCTCTTGCAGAAGGTGACAGTTGATTTGAGTCTTGAGGGAAGCCAGGGAAACTAACAGATGAAGGTAAGAGGGATAGTATTCTAGTAATATAGGAAGACAATCTGTACAGAGACACAGAGATGGGCAATGGACCATCATACAGGAGGAGAAGAAAGTAGTTAGTGAATTGAACCTGGATCATGGAATGTGTAGAGTCAATTAAAGTGTGTAAGTCTGAAAAAGTGGGAAGGGACCAGGCTGTGAAATACTTTAAAGTGCCAAAGGTGTTTCTATATGTGATCCATGAGGTAATAGGAGCCATTGGGGATTAATAAATGGAGGTAACATGGTCAGGTTTGCCCTTTAGGAAAATCACTTTGGCAGCTGACTGGATAGATTGGATTGGGGTGAGACTAGAGATAGAGGGTTATTGTAGAAGTTCAGGGAGAGGTGATAAGGGCCTGACTAAGGCTGGTGGTTGTATGAATATAGAGAAGGGAATGTACACGATAGATGTTGCTAAGGTAGAAACAAGATATGGCAATGGATTTTGTCTACTGGCTGATGTTTAAGGAGAAACACATCCTAGTAGGGACTAGTGAACTATAATACAAGTGTGGGCCCATAGAAGGATCCCTAGAATCTGAAGCACAGTAACTCTCTGGGGCCCTAATCCACAAGTACATTTGTCAAGTTGGGGGAGTACCCTAGAGTCAACACTATTTAGAAAAAAGTGTTCAATGTATCTAAATTTGTAAAAAAAAAAAAATGGTTGTATTTATAGCAGCATATATACATATATGTGTATTTTATATATACACATATAAGTGTATAATCCACATACATACATGAATATATAATATGTTTGTACACATATGCACACACATCTATAAATATAACCTATATGCCTATATATATACATGCAGTTATGCACATACACACATATACGTATATGCATGTTCATATGTGTGTATCTGTCTGGCTACCTATACTGAAGGCTGTTGGTTACCCTCAATCTGGTTTAGCCCATCTGCATGGATGGTTTTCTTGGGGTGTGTCTTCTGCACATGCTACAGCTTCTTAGAGCCACAGGTGAGAGTTGAGAGCAAGGTGGTCACCAAAGGTGGATTCACAATCCTCATAAGGGCTCAGCAAGTCCTTAAACCAGATTGCTAGTCCTTCCTGAACATGCCATCTTGAAGATGATATAGAGGAATATAGTAACCAGAAATAAGAGAAAAATAATGCCATTATCATTTACCATATACTTTTGGAACTTCAATGAACCTTAAAAATTATCTAATCTAATTCTCTCATTTTGTAGATGTAAAGGGTAATGGGATTTAAAGATCTTCCATGCCCTGTTGGACTTGCTGATGTAGCAGGAAGGGATGGGGCAAGAGAAAGCAGAAGCCAAGCTAGAGCTCCTGAGGTGACTGGAAGCATGATGGCAGCAGTGGTAGCAGCAGCAGCCAAGGTGGTGGAACAAACTCCTGTTTTGAGCCAGCCAGAATTTCTGCTAAGAACTCCTGCTGAGGACTGCCAGGGACAGGAACTTTGGGGGGCAGTGCTACTAGGAGCACTCTTTCTGGATGCTGAGCAGTTGCCATGAGTGGGGAAAGGGGGAACTTTGCCTGAGGTAGCCTGTTCTGTTTTGAAGGCTTGAGAATGTGGGTGTTTACTACATTAACTACATGTGCCAATTTCATAAGTATTGTGATGGCTTTGACTTTCTGGTTTTGGGACTCAGTTTTCTGGTATTTGAATAAATGTTCTAGCTTTATTCCCCATGTAGAGAGTCTGGTATATTTTGTGATTGATAACCATATCAGCCTATTTATAGTTGCCTGAGGAATTGTGAATATTGCATTGTTGATACAATAGATAAGGAAACTGGAATCAAGAACAGATAAATGAAAAGATATCCATCAAATCCCAAATGCCTTCTTGGTATCTCCACCTGGCTTTCCTTTTAACAGATTTAAGAAATTATAACCAACTTAAAATTTGTCATCTCCCATAAAATCTATTATTTTGGGATTTGTTACTTCTATCAAAGTATTCTTATCTTTCATGTCACCCAAACTCAAAATGGTGGTGACATTACTTCTCTAGGTGCTTCAAGTAGAACCAACATTTTTTAACCCAGTCAGTTTTTCATTCACAATACCCTTTGCCTCTGCCCTCTCTCCTGTTGCCACCATTTTATGTATGCCATTAAATTATAGGATTTAGAGTAGGAAGACTAATTAGAGGTTAATCCAACCATCTCATTTTACAGTTGAGGAAAATGGTGCAGAAAACAGTTAATCGATCTAACTGAAGCCTTATAGAGAGAACTGGGATTCAGATATCTTCTGATGTTCTTTCTCCTATATCATGATGCTTCAAAGCAACTATCAGTTATATATATATATATATATATATATAATGTATTTGTAATCCAGACTTGTTGTTTCATCAGTATAGTGAGTCCCCTATGAATAAACTCCATCTACTAAGGCAGATAAGCAGCTGCTATGCAAGTTAGAATCTTTGAGAGTTGCCAAAGACAAATTGTCTTGACTTGTCCAAGGTCATAAAGGCAGTTATATGTCAGAGAGATGGCTTAGACTGTAACCCACATCTTCACCAATTAGAGGCTAGACTTCTTTTTATTACATCATCTTCTCTGAAATATTATGTGAAAAGAAATTAAGTCTGGAATGGGGAAAAGCTGATAATATCAATAATTATTAAGGTTTAATTCAATTGATTAGCCTTAAAGGTCAATAATTTAGGAAGTAATAGAATAGCATTCTTATTAGTTTTCTACCTTGAACAACTTCATGGAATTAAGGTGAATTAAGAATTGCATTTTCATTCCATCAACATTATTTTCTGTTAAATAAATGTTGGTCTCATTCTGCCTCAATTAATAACACTAAAATTACTTTATAGAAACATTCCAAATATTTTTAAATTATTTAATCTAAAAACTATTTGCCAACTTTCTTTGCCTTACACACAAGATATCTGTCCCAAATGAAATGCATTTTGAAGCTCATTTTACACCTCCCCCCAAAGAGAAGTCAAAACAGATTGGGTCTAGCAAACACAGTGTTTTCTCCACAACTTTACACATGATTCCTGCAGATGAACACTCCCAAGTCCATTTCATAGAAAGAAAGAAATTAGAGAAAAGAATTAAGATTGGGACTTCAAAAGAGTGTGAGATTGTTTTCTACCTTTATATGGGGGCCTGTGAGCTTGATCTAATAGGAAAATCTTTAAGAGTTTCAAGGCCTGCCTTCCACTGCTATGAACTCAGAGTTTTCAAAGCTGTTGGTCTCTGAGAATGTAGAGGACAATTGGGCTCCATGGGTATGTAATATTTTAAAATATCAAGTGTTATATAAATGCTAAATAACAAATTACCATAATAAATATTGTGAAATCTCTGAAGATAATTATTTCTTATATTCATTGTGTAATCAAAGCTAATATTTGGTATTCAACTGAAGCATAAAATAAATAACTTCATTTAATTTACAACATCTTAATTAATCTAATTTCATCCATAAGACTATATGACTCAACTTGGCAAGGATCAAATGCACTTCTATTTATCAATTTTTAAAAATCCAGTTGACTGTTTTAAAATTGTATAAGCATAAAAAACAAAAAGGAATTATTGCTTTCAAAAGCACTCTTTTTGCTTCTCTGACTCAAAAATGGCTCTGATTAAAATTTTTAGCTTTGGCAAGCAGTTATTCCAAAATGTGATCAAATGATAAATGGATGAGATATTCATGATTAAAACCCAGCTTTTGTGCTATGTTTTCTCAGTAATATTTCTCAACTAAAAGTGAGTAATTATTTTTACAATATAGACTGATGTGACTAACATTTGAGAAGCTCACAGAAAACGTTAAGTAGAAAGAATGCAGTAATACAGAGAGCCTTGGGCAAATAGAATCCTTGAATGTTACAATTACATTCCTTAAAATTGACTTGTTTTATCATACTATATCATATTCTGGTGAATTTAAGAAAATAGAGTAATTCCTCAGAGGGTGCTTTGTGTAAATGTAATCTGTCCCTTTTCCTCCTTAATTTGGCTCATTTTTCTCTGATTATGGTTCAGAATCCCCATCATTCCCTTCTCACCTTCCCCTGGCTGTCTTGAGAAATGAAAGCCTACTTATCTGGTGTAGAAACCAGTCTTTGTGGTCTAGAAACCACTGGGCCTAGAAGGCTAGCTCCTGAGCTGACACACCTCAGACCTTTAAGTTACAGAATCTACCTGCAAGGTGTTACAGTCTTTGAGGGACATTTGAGCTGTTGGTCATCACAAAGAAACTCTGGAAGACTCAGGGATATTGTTGATCTTTTACAATGTGGAGTGTTTTAAAATACACTTTAACAATTATGTAGCATTGTTCAGCTAAAATACTACATTTTTCTTGGTTGGAGGATATTAATTTCTTCCGCTTTTTCTCTCCCACCCTATTCCTCCCTTTATCCTCTCTCTCTCTCTCTCCCTCTCTTTCTTTCTCTCTCCCGCTATATCCCACACCTACTTTTTAATCTAAGAATCCTAATGAACAAAGTAGAAAAGTCTAAGTTATAATAAGAAAATAATGGTGATAACTCACATTTGCATAGCACTTTAAAGCTTGCCAAACACTTTGAATACATTATCAGTACATTTTGAGCCCCAAAAGTTATTCTGAGATAGTTATTCCAAGTATTATTATCTCCGATTTACAGATATGAAAAATGAGTCCCAGAAAAGTTAAGTAACTTGCTCCCAGTCACATATCTAGTAAATGGCAGAGTCAGACTTTGAACCCAGGCATCATCTTGGTTGGCCTGAGTTATTTACCTGAACATACTTTGAAAATTTCAGAAAAAGGGGAGGATTACATTGACACATAACAACCTCCAAACATCCTGAAAGTAAAAAGCGAGGAATTTAATGATCCCACCCATTGTTAATGAAATTAGGATTCTTTCTGCAAATACAGAATAAGGGAGTAAAAATCCCCTGCCTATAAAATAGGGAGGATTTGTTTGTGTACTGTATTGATAAAGGTTGAATGCTGTAGTTATGGGTAGTTTTAGAAATCATTTTACCTTCAGCAAGAACATAAGCCCACCCACATTCCCATCCCTCAGTCTCAGGTTTAAAATGTATAAGTTCTTTACCACTCACTCATATTTCATGAATTTTGTTCATTACTTTGCTCCTGTGTGGGACTCTGGTGAAATTTCCATAATCCTTATGTCCTTTACAACCACTTGTATACCAAAAAGGAAAACATATTCACATAGTTTGGAATACCTTTGTGCAATAAGTGTAATGTTAAAGACACCAGAAAAAAATTTCACCTGCTCAGGTAAAGGGTCCATGTCCAGCAGTAACTGTTTAATTCATGTCTTGAGTTCAGATATTGACTTTTCCTAAAGGAAAGTCTCTGACCTCACCCCAAGTGGCTTTTTAAGAAGTTTGTGGGGGTGGCTAGGTGGCTCAGTGAATAGAGCACTGGCCCTGGAGTCAGGAGGATCTGAGTTCAAATCCAGCCTTACACATAACACTTACTAGCCACATGACTTTGGGCAAGTCACTTAACCCTAATTGCCCTGCCTTCCCCCATCCAAAAAAATCAAAGAAAAAAAGTTAGTGAAGCAATAAATTAGCATGCATTTTATTCCCATACAATGTATGTGCCACTATACTAGGAGCTGATTTCAAATACAAAAATGAAACTACCCATCCTTTCAGAGGAATAAAAGAATGAGCCATCATGATCTTGGAAATTATCTTTTTCTAGGGAATGTCATTTGCTCCCCCCCATCTGCTACCCTGCCTTCTCCTCTAACTGAAAGATCTCTCTGATATATGCAGCCCCAGAAACAGAAGAGAAGTATAGTGAGGCTGCCCCTGCCCCCCCACCCCCTTTCTGGCCGGCTCTACCATTTTCTTCATCTTGCATGGTGTGGTCTAGCATGCACAGTGGCAGACTAACAGCCCAGGATGTATTTTTTAAATCCTTCTTCAGTGGGGCAATAGACATCCCTATCACTTTCCATTTCAGCTTATTTCCTTCTACCCCCTAGCTTTTGCCCCTAGAGTATGTTGGTCTGGGGTCGGGGGAACAAAACCAGAAGGTGAAAACAAGACACCCAGGGGCCACCACTACTTTCGCATGTTTGGGCCTTCGTAGAATTCGCCAAGTCCATCACTTCTCCCTTTGATAAATAGATGATGCAGCATCAATAGTATTGATCCCACTCCCTTACTTGCCTCCACCCCATACCTTCCAGTGCCAGGGTCTGTTACCTGATTGACTAGTGACAAGTGAGAGCTATAGTAAGAAATTGTAAATTGTCCAGTTTTCTTCAACTTGTAAAAAAACATATCTCGTGACAATTCTAATAGAGAATCTCTGCTAAGTACTAAATACACAAACATAAGGACTCTAAAGATCCTCATAAACTAATCAGAAGCCATAAAGGTGGACTTAGTCAAATCAATGTTTTTAGAATACAGGGGATATCCAGTTAAAAGTGGATTAGCAGGGGGCGGGGTCAAGATGGCTCCGGCTTCCACCTTCCCCAATCCATGTAAAAAGGGGACTGTAAACAAACTTTGGAGCTGCAGAACCCACAAAATGACACAGAGAAGCTAACCTCCCTCTGAGGACAGCCCGGAAGGCCTGTAGGAATCGGCCAGCTAAGCACTCTGGGAGCCAAGCCCAGCCCCACACCCAGGCTTTAGCCCCAGGGTGGGCCTGACCAGCTGCCAGCCAGAGGGAATCCAGATCAGCAGCAGCTGTGGCCATTTCTAGAATTATCAACATATAGATGTGAAGGACAAAGTGAGAGGTCAGTACAGTCTGGACTTTGGGACCCAGTAAGTGGGAATGCATGGCTTTGCCCCCCCGCCCCCCATGAAAAGCCTCTGAGACTCCTGCAAAGCCAGCCAGCACCATGGAACAGATTCAGCCCTGGCCTGCAGAGTGTAGGGGGACCAAGCACCAGTCTGAGGGGTAATCGCCCTTGCTTTACCTGCTTGGATCTGAATTGCAGTCTAGGGTGGAGGTCCTGGGGTATGTGTCCAGCTTGCCAATGTGTGGAGACCTCAGAGAGGGCACCCATCTAATACCTCCGGCAGCTGAGAAAATTGCAGCGTTTGGGATGGAAGCTCCCCTGTCTGGTGACAGAGTTCTACTGTGGCAAAAAGCCCAGAGGTCAAGTGACTGAGGGGTGACATGACAAGGCAAAGGAAACAAAGCAGACAAAAGATTCCAACATTACACTCCTATTTTGGGGACAAAAAGGAGCAAGGCATGGAACAGGAGGAAGACAGTGAAGTCAGAACTTCTGCACCAAAAGCTTCAAAGGAAAATACGAGCTGGTTACAGGCCATAGAGGACCTTAAGAAGCAGATAAGAGAAGTGGAGGAAAAATTGGGAAGAGAAATTAGAACAATGCAAGAAAATTATGAAATGAGAGTCAACAGCCTGACTGAGGAAAATCACACCTTGAAAAATAGACTAACTCAAATGGCAAAAGAGGCTCAAAAAGGCAATGAGGAGAAGAATGCCTTAAAAAGCTGAATTTGCCAGATGGAAAAAGAATCTCAAAAGCTCACTAAGGAAAATCATTGCTTTAGAATTAGATTGGAGCAAATGGAAGCTAATGACTTTATGAGAAATCAAGATGCTGTTAAACAGATCCAAACAAATGAAAGAATAGAAGGCAATGTGAAATATCTGATGGGAAAAACCACTGACCTGGAAAATAGATCCAGGAGAGATAATTTAAAAATTATTGGACTACCTGAAAGCCATGATCAAAGTAAGAACATAGAAATCATCCTCCAGGATGTTCTCAAAGAAAACTGCCCTGATGTTTTAGAACCAGAGGGCAAAATAGAGGTTGAAAGAATCCACCAATCACCTCTTGAAAAAGATCCCCAGAGGCGGCCAGGTAGCACAGTGAGTAAGAGCACCTGCTCCAGTGTTGGGATGACATGGGGATCGAATCCGGGCTCAGATACTTAGCACCGCACCCAGAAATAACTGGCCATGTAACCTTGAGCAAGTTACTTAACCCCAATTGCTTATAATAAAAAAAAAAAATCTGAAAAAAAGACCCCCAAAAGAAACTCCTAGGAATATTATAGCCAGTTTCTGAAATTCCCAGATCAAGGAGAGAATATTACAAGCAGCCAGGAAGAAACAATTTGAATATTGTGGAAACACCATCAGAATAACCCAGGATCTGGCAGCTTCTACGCTGATTGATTGAAGAGCTTGGAATACTATATAAGGGAGCTGGGATTAAAACCAAGAGTCACCTACCCAGCAAAACTGAGTATCATGTTTCAGGTGAAAATATGGTCATTCAGTGGAATAGAGGACTTTCAAGCATTCTTGCTGAAAAAAACAAAGTTGAATAGAAATATGACATTCAGATATAAGAAGCAAGAGAAGCATGAGAAGGTCTGTATCCCAAGGAAATCAAATAAATTGGAAAAGGACCAATATGTATAAAAAATTTTATAGCAGTTCTTTTTTTATGTCAAAGAATTGCAATTAATGAGCTGCCTGCCATGAACAACTTGTGGTATGTGATTTTCATCAGACACTACTGCATTATGAAGAAAGCAACAAAGGAAATATTTTCAGAAAAAAAATGTGAAGATCAATCTAAAC
Source organism: Petaurus breviceps papuanus (assembly GCF_028583685.1). Lineage (NCBI taxonomy): Eukaryota > Metazoa > Chordata > Mammalia > Diprotodontia > Petauridae > Petaurus > Petaurus breviceps. The sequence goes on along the minus strand of NW_027185764.1, from coordinate 42,680,829 downwards.
TAATGCAAGATGAAATGAGCAGAATAAGAAGACTGTACACAGTAAAAATATTTAATTATGATCAGCTGTGAAAGATAACAACTCTGATCAATATAATAATCCAAGATAATTCTGAAATATTTATAATGAAAAAATGCTATGCATCACTAGAGAGAGAACTGATGAAGTGAGTGCAAATTAAAACCCAAAAGTGGATTAGCTTATATTACCTTTTTGTCTTACTTTTTTCTTGATACAACAAAATTGTAGTGACACAAATATTCCAGAAAATGATTAAAATTAGAGAATCTCAGAATTGGAAATGGCCTTGGATTACCTGATTCAGTGGTAGCAGGAAAATAGATGGATATACTTGTATTTATATTTCCTCTAGATTATTCAAGTTCCACTCTGTACCATCATTTTTTCTACATCAGTTTCTACATCAAGGCTCCCTTGAGTATGTTAAGAAGGGCTAGGGAAAAGGGTGAAATTGTTAGGCATACAGTAATTATGGTACAGCTTATACCTCTCCAGACTACTCTTTTTGTGTGTATATCTGCATATAAGAATCTATTTCATCTCTTGTTAGGAAACTCCTTCTACCAATGCAAATTCCCAGCTATTCTACAACTTAAAATCTTACAAAGTCATCCTGGAGCATTAAGATACTATTTGCCCAGGTTCACAAAGATAACAAGTGGCCACCTGACTAATAGTCAGATGAAGTGTTACTTGAATACAGGTTGTCCAGACTCCAAGGCAAACTCTCTTTCCACAATGCCATGCTGCCCTTAAAATAATATTTTTCTATTTTCCCAAAATACAATGGTGGGTGTAGAGTGAAGAAGACACATCTTTGTGGATTCAAATCTGGCCTCAGACACTTACTAGATGTGTGATCATGGACAAGTCATTTAACTCTGCCTCAGTTTCCTCATATGTAAAATGAGTTAGTAAAGGAAATGGTGAACCACTTCAGTATCTTTGCCAAGAAAATGCCAAATGGGGTCAAGAAGATTCTAAAACAACTGAAAACAATGTAACAAGGGGTGGTTAGGTGCTCCAGTGGTTGAATGTTGGACCTGGAGTCAGGAGGATCTGAATTCACATCTGGCCTCAGTCACTTAGTATCTGTGTGACCTGGGGCAAGTCTCTCAACCCTGATTGCTTCCAAAAAAGAAAGAAAAAAAAGAAAACAATTGAACAACAACAAAATACATTTGGTCACAATTGCTTAGGTTAGTGGTTTTCATTTGGAGTTTGATATTGTAATATTGCTACTTTGCTTTCTCTACCTGAAACCTATTATCTATATGTCTATGGAAACTCTTTCCACAGATGAAGATTATTGGTAGTGCTTGGGACATTGTAGGGTTAAGGGACATGGTCACACAAGTATTGTGTGTAGGGGTAGCAAGACTTGCACTCAGGCATTCCTTCTCTCAATACCAGTCCTCTCTCTACCATACTATTCTGTGATGTCTTCCAGATCATAGCTATGGGATTGGACTTAAGATCATGAAGAACAGGGATGTGCCTGGACCTCTTTGTCCATCTAGTGAAACCAATGCAACCCTTCTCATAATGCTTCAAATTCATAAAATAAAATAAAATACAGAGGATTATGAAGAGTCCAATTACATTGAAATTTATCAAAATTCAAAAAACTTCATAACCCCAGATATCTATCTATCTATCTATCTATCTATCTATCATCTATCTATCTATCAATCTATTTATCTATTTCTCTCTCTTTCTCTCTCTCTCTCTATATATATATATATATGTGGGGAGAGAGAGAGAGAGAGAGAGAGAGAGAGAGAGAGAGAGAGACAGACAGAGAGAGAGAGACAGACAGAGAGAGAGAGACAGAGAGAGAGAGAGACAGAGACAGAGACACAGAGAGAGAGAGACAGAGAGACAGAGAGTTCGATCCTTTCATTTTACAGAAGAAGAAAAAGAGACTTGGAGACTTGTAGAGATTAAGTGACTTGTCCAAGGTCATGTGACAGATAATAGAAATTCAAAACCTTGGAATGCAGCCCTAATAGTCTTCATCACTATAAACATGCATGCAGAATTTAGTATGGGTTTATGTTTTGCATATGTCCTGAAGATTTATGCGTGACTTAAATTTTGAGAATCATATATTATATATTATTTGTAAGGTGTCTATGGAAACTTCTTATACTTAAAAAAACACACTTTTAACTGCTTATATCTGTCTATTAGAAGCAGCATATGGCACAGCAAGGTGGTACAGTGAATAGAGCACTGGTCCTGGAGTCAGGAGGACCTGGGTTCAAATCTGGCCTCAGACACTTGACACTTACTAGCTTTGTGACCTTGGGCTAGTCACTTAACCCCAATTTCCTTGCCTTCTTCCGAAGAAGAAGAAGAAGAAGAAGAAGAAGAAGAAGAAGAAGAAGAAGAAGAAGAAGAAGAAGAAGAAGAAGAAGAAGAAGAAGAAGAAAGTATAATATTGAAAGCTAGCCTGGAAGCCAGGAAATCTAAGCCTCAAATTCCACTAGCTATGTGACTCTGGGTAGGTCAGTTAACTTCTTGACACCTCTAAGCAACACTCTTAAGAATACAATTCAGTATTTAGTAAGCATTTGGAAAAAAATAAAACCTTGTGCAAAGCATTTAGGATAGCAAGAAAGGCAACAACAGCCCCCGCTCTCAGAGACATTGAGTCCCTGCACTCAGGTTGACAGAAGAGTTGCTGATCTGCATTGGTGGATGGACTTTCCAACCTGGAATTTCCCAATTTCAGGTCTGTACCAAGAAGTCCAGGACACAAACTCTGTGTACACATGCACTTGTACACACACATACACCTACACACAGAATCTCTCTACAGTAATAATATCATTAGACTATATTAACTTAGATCAAAAGAATGAAGTTTAAACTATGTTCTCATTTTTGAGAAGTGCAGTGAAATCTTTACAAATTTGCCTTTGAGGATCTTGTTCTCTAATGATACCTTACTTTGGAATACATTCTAGCGAGGGAGTTTCTGGTGCATCAGTTTTTCCCTTTCTCATCTACCCCAGAGAAGTTGGATTAATGTGAGCCTTAAGTTGATGTAAAATAAATCAAACCCTAGATGGTGTTTAACATTCAAATTAAAAGAGCAATTTGGCAATTGATCTGCCATCAGCCAAAGCGGACAGGAGAAAATACTGGGCCTGGAAACAAATTTGTCTTTCTTAAATGCTCACTTTCAAGTGTGTCTGGTTTCTAGCCCAGTTTGTATCAGAAGGGATCAATTTTTTTTTTCTCCCTTTTCCCTGTTCTACTTTTGTGCTGGTATTGTCTGAATCCCAGAGTGAACAGCAATACATCATCCTGCTTCAACATCTGCTAGAGCCCCCTCTCCTCCTAATCTGCCCAGATCCCCAAAGCCTTCCCCACCTGCTATAGCACCAAATGCTCATTATAGCACACAGCTACGCCCTTCACTGTCCTTTCTCCCTGACTCTCAAGGTTAACATGGAACAATGACTATTATTAAGCAGGGGCTTTACGAATATAAAAGCAGACCGGGTGAGGAGTTGGGGGTGGGGACGTGGAAGGAATTGGGTAGTATGCCAGGAGAGCTGGCAGTCAAAAGCTGCTAGAAAGCTGTGGCCAATTTTCCAGTCGAAACATGAGTCACTGAACAGAGATGCACCCGAAATAAATAGCTTCCCTGTTCAATGCCCAGTACAAGGAGGGACCACACCCTCCTGTGGTTTTGGTGTCAGGGTACTGTGGATATGGCTCTGAGCTGTTAGTGGAGAAATGGAGATAAAAATGGCCAACTTTGAGGGAGCTGGCCACTCTAGAGGTTTTGTTTGCTACTTGGCAAACTCTAAGTTGTAAGCAATTGGAAGTTATTTCTTCTTCCTCTTGGTTATTTTTTTCTTCAAACTACCAACCTGTTCCTTCTGTTTGCATCATCAGAGTGACTGCCAATGGAAAATCTGATGCATATTGGTTTGGACCACTTGGAAAAGGAAGAGAAAAAGTCAAAATTGTGTGGGCTACCCCTTACCTACCTTAAGCTAAAGGGCATAGAAGGTGTGTGTGTGTGTGTGTGTGTGTGTGTGTGTGTGTGTGTGTGTGATCAGTGAAACAGGCAGCTTTTATTTCAGATTTCATGATTTTACTTTCCTGGGTGTGTGCCTCATCTCTACATGTCATGAGTCATTTTATTTTGTCTAACTTTTCTATGATATTTTAAAGTTCAAAGTCCAAGGTTCTACTGTGACTTTTATGGGAATGATGTTAATAAATTGTTCGTATGCTGGTTGGCCTCTGGAAGAGCCAGACTTCCTATTAGATATCAAACTACCACTTGCTTCTCTCCAGGCAATGTATAAAAATAAGCAGTTATCCCCACAGGGTAGCTTGGGGAGATGATGTTAGCCATTACCTAACAAGTGAACCTCAAACACAGAAAGACCTGGATTCCCATGCTGCCTTCACATTCAGGCTCTGTGACCTGGGCAAGTCACATTGCTTTGGTCAACTTTCAAAAAACTTTCAGTTGTGAAGGAAGCTTCTGACCTGTACTGGTAGAGGGATTTTTCTCACCTGGAAGATCCCTATATTAATGAAATCACAAGTCCTGAGGCAAATACGTACTGTCCTGTAGGCACTGTGAGCCTGGTAGGCATCATCCTTGTTGAAATATTCTTCATTGGTCAAAGTCCCTCAAGATAGCATCTGCAATAATAATAATACAACTAAAACACTTGAACTTTTTGATTACACAGAATGCCAAACAACTAGAGAAGCAAATACGTGTTGAAGAAAAACAGTCTTACTGCTGGGAAAGGCACCTTTATGTGACCTGATAATACACGTACAAAGTAACAGGCTGGGTTATACAGTAGCTGGTGTTAGTCTTAGATTCGTTAAAGCCTGGTTTGAATCCTGCCTCAGACACTAGCTCTATGGCCTGGACATATCACTTAACCTCTCTGAGTCTTGTTTTCCTCATTTGTAAAATAAGGATAATGATAGAGCCTACCTCCCAGGGATGATGTGAAGATCAAATGAGATATGGTCTATAAAACACTTGGCAAGCATTAAAGTACTAGGCAAATGTTAGCTATTAGTATTATTTAATTACAGTCAGGAAATAAGGCATGTATTGATATGAATCAGAGTCCAATATTCTCAGCTGGCAGTTTTAAGGATCCTATTTTCTCCAGTTAGAAAATAGGTAATAAGCATAACAACAACAATAATAATAGCAATACTTATAAATATAAAAGTATATGGAACAATTTTTATGGAAAGATAAAAGCATTTAAGCATGTTATATCATTTTGTTCTCACAAATCCCAATGAAGGTTGAAATAAAGGTCCCTTCTGTTGACAGATATCGATGTTTTTAAGGTGAGGTTCTATGCATGAGTTCTCAAAAGGATTCTTGTACATTTTAAAAGGTCCCTTTTCCCAAGTTAAACACAACCTGTGGTTGTGGTGTATAAAAAGCACACAATTCAATAATGGTAATATACTTGAAGCATTAGAGATGTTTCAGAAGTTATTTTATTTTCCTTTTCTCATTTTTGAATGGCAAGCTTAAAGATGAAAGTGGTTTTAGGCTAGCAGTTTAAGAAAAATTAAAACTCAGAAAGAATAGAGTACTTGACTTTCATGATGTTGTTAATTTTCCCATTTTCTATTTAGTTAACCATTTCAGATAAAATATCATCCTGGATAACTGTAGTTTAACAAAAAAAAAATTTCAGACATTTTATGAAGACATTTTATTTATTTATTTTATTTATTTTTATGAAGATATTTTATTTTCATTTTATGAAACCTTTAAAGCATTAAATGTCATCATCATGATTATTATTGTCATTAAATGTGAGGAGCTATATGGTGTAACAATTCAAGGTTATTTGACTATATTTGAATATGAGTGAATATTCTTTCATATGTCTAAATTGTGTAGATCAGTTGAATAGAGCACAGTGCTAATCAAACTTGGGTACGTGATATATACAGAAAAAAAGTAGCACACTATCTTGAATCTTCTATGAACACCAGTTGCAGGCTTAATACTAACTCTAAATGAAAATACTTACTGTTAGTCATAAATGGGAATCAGATTACAGAGTGTGGACCACACAAAGAGGAAGTCCTATCAAAGGCTAACCAGTGGTGTCAACCTCATAAATGAAAATTGTACATTTTCTTTTCACACAAAGCATAAACTTGGAATTTTCATAGTTGATTTGTCAGCTTATTTTGTTGAAAGAGAGGTTACCATTAAATTTAAACCCAAACAACATATATTTCATTCCAACTAGTTGTATTAATTTTTTCCTGACCTATGAAATCAGAAGAATGTTAGTTTCATAAAAAATGCAAATCATTTAGGTCAATTCTCATAAGCCTTTGTGGCTCCACTGGCACTATGACTCTTAGTATATAAAGTTAAATTAAATTGTTTCAGTCCCACATTTTATGAACTATCGTGGAATAGTAGAAAAAGTGCTGTTTTAGGAGTGAGTGGATCCAGGTTCAATTCCTTCTATTCTTATCCCTCTTTTACCCCTAATGTCTGTGTGACCTTGAGCAAATCACTTAACCTTCTATGGTTTTAGTTTCTTCATCAGCCAAAAAAAAAAGAGGCCAAACTAGACAACCTCTGAGTTATATGTATAAACACACTCATAAATACAGGAAGAGTCCCAACAAATTCAAACTAGCAGAGACCTCAGGGATCCGTGTGATTCTAGGAACTGAAATGCCAAGGAAAGAAATGACTTGGCTAAAGTCACACAAAGGTACTAATAAATATTAACTACCTACATTATATTCACTGAATGGGGGAAAGAAAATAAAAATACACAGTAAAAAGTTATAAATATGTTCTAGGTATGATAATATTCTTTGCATGTTTTATGTAGAATAGAATAAGACACATAAGCAACATTATGAAATTATTTGTCAGACACTTTACATTTATTTGTGATGTTATTTATTATATAAAATGGATAAACATGCCTGTGATTTTATTGGTACAGTAAACTTCATCCCCCACATGAAAGTTAAGGCCTCATTTGCAATTTATATTCTTAGAGTAGCTGAGGGTGCAGACTGTTTAACAGTCCAGGATCACAGAGGCACAAAGGTGAAACTCTAAGTAGGACCTCTTAGTTTTCAGGATGGATCTTCATTCTGGCATCTTCTGTTTTCTTCACTTTTAACTTTATTTCCAATTTATCCTGTCTATATCTTGTCTACATAAAGCTGCTTACGTGTTGTTTCCCCCATTTGATTATGAGCTCCTTGAGAGTAGGAACTATTTTCCCCCTTTCCTCTTATCCTCAATGTCTAACATAGTACCTGTCACATTGTAGGAACTTAAGAGGTATATTTTTTATTTGACTTGATTTACAGGAAAAAAAAGCTTTTAATCAGAAATTTCTTAAATATGGACAAAGGTACAAATTAATATTTATTTCCCTCCAAAATTTTAAAAACATAGATAAGCACCATAATCAAGATTCTACTTCATGTTGCTGCTTTTCATTATATATTTGTTAAATGAATAATTTTGTCTATGTACTATGTAAAAATAGTAAGGACATTTCTCAGCTTCTTTCATATTTTTGCTACCATCATCACAATATAATCTTAGCTAAGGGACAAAATAAGATTAATTTGATATCCTGCAAGTAAGTCTGATGAAATATTCTAAAGAGAAACCTGCTGGATGGTACCAGTTCCCCGTGATTCTTCAAATCATGTTGGTATTCCCCCATAGATTAAAGGTACAAAATATAATCATAGGAAGTAAAATTGTTGATTTTAACTATCAGTGCCCCTGAGAAGATAATCTACTCCATAAAACATTATCAATGAGCTTTTTTTGGGAAGCACTTTTTTTGGTTTTCTGGGTGTAGTTAGTGGGACTGAATCATCTTGACAGGTGCATCCTTCTCTTCACTCAAAAACCTCTACATTTACATGAAAGATGGGTAACTGTAATGTAACCATGTTTGCATGAATGTATCTATTTGCATTAGCCAGCTCAGCTTCCAAATTATGCATTACATATTTTTATTAGAAGAGGAACCTAAAGTATGAGGCATATTTTGTCCATGTTCGGTATCCAATCCAGTATACCTGTTAGCATCTGTGCATTATACTTCATTCCCCAAAAGCAGACAGAAATGCAGTGGGTGCCCTTGTGGGATTTTTTTTTTTGTGGTAATTGCTCAGGTTCAATTTTAATGAAAGAAATTGCTCAGGTTCAATTTTAATGAAAGAATTAGGAGCTAATATAACTTTTCTTTTGTGTCTATTAACTTACTATGTGCATCAAAAGAAGAATAGCATATTTCTCCGAGAGAAAGGACATCAGAGTTATTACAACTCTGTCAAAAATCCATTTCACTAACAAAAGGTGACTATTTCTCTCCTTGGTACTCAAATTCCTGACCATCAATACTCAAATGAAGAACTTTGTACAATAGTACATGAAAAAGCCTTTAAAAGAAAAAAAAAACTGATGACATTAAGGGGGTGACAATCAGCAAAATTCATATGAGAAAAATCATTGGACTGCTTTTATTTTTAAATGAGAGAAGAAAAACTAAGGTATGAGGACAGCTGTGGGTGGCTATGCATCGAAGATCCCATTAAAGGCCCTAGGTTAGCTGCAGGAGGTTTCAGTATGGTTCAGTCTGGGTGACAGGATATTTCCATGTGTGTTTCCTTTCCGTTGCTGTCTTCCGGCAAAGCTTCCTGTGTGCTGCTCGTGAGTCCACCTCCTCCACCCCCAATACAGTTTCCTGATGTGAATTAAGTTTGATGGAGTGTGGGCAAGAGGAATTTGCTTCACTACTCTGACAGAGTACCGACTAAGGAGAGCCCTGATTGTTGAATTCCGAGTTTCTAATCACTGCTAAATGATCTCAGAGGTGAGAAAATAAAACATATGTGCACAAATGAAGGTGTAAAATACATTTGCTGTAAAGATAAAACCAGAGATAGTCTATAAGTAAAGTTACATTGATCAGAAAATCATAAAGCTAGAAGGAACCTTTGAAATAATCTTTAAGCCTAAGATCGTTATTTTTTCAATGAAAGTCAGAAACAATAACTTGTGACGAAGAAAAACAAAGCAGGTTATGCAAGGTCATACAGCTATAGTTGGTAGGAAAAGTCAGGTCCAAATAGAGGTCTTCAGACTTTTTATTCAGAATTTTTTTCCTTACACCATCTTGCTTCCTTGAAGCATGTGGCCTCTTAATTCAGAAAATAAACAAGCAGTGTCTGTGTGTTCTTCCATTTTTCTAGTTGGGAGAGATGAGGGCTATTACATTGACATCATAATTATTGATCGTTCAGTTGTTAGTTTTTTAACACAGCAGGTCAATTGTCACTCTGCAATAGCTGTGATTATCCTTATCTTATCTTAGATCTGTCTTTAAAGGGTCACACCATAAGCCAAGAATTTGTTTTAAAAAGCCCTAGTGATGCAGTGGAAAGACTCCTAGGGCCAAGAGTTACTTATATATCTGAGTTTTCATGCTCACTCTGATAGACATGATAAGGTAAGACAATAAGATAAGGTAGATATGGCTAAGTTATTTCATCTCTCAAAGATGATTATGAAATTAGAATTCTGCATACATGTGTCTTGTGTGATTAGATACTCTTATTAGAACATTCCGAGTTCTAATATCCTAGGTTATTGCATACGAATATCAAAAATGCAACTTCTCAGCCTTTTAAATCATTTTTCTAGATGTAGATGTTGCCAATATCAATATAGATATAGCTGATACTAAGATAGGTATCACTGAATGGTGAGGCTAGTTGAAATACATAATAGATGCTCTCTGACTAAAACTTGCCAATACATATTTTTGATAATTAAGTTTCTCCAATCAGTTTATGTCTTGTGAAGAGAGTTCAGGAAAACAACCATTGGACAGCCACTTGCAAAGACAAAGGGAAATATCAAGAAAGAGGAAGATACTTAAATTATTTTAAAATGTCTCTCATATAGATTATGAGTTGCCCAAACATTGGTGGGTCATCTAAGTTCAGTCATTAAAACCCTAGATTAATCAAGGGAAGACAACTTGACTGTAAACCATATGCTATCACCTTCATTTATGCACACATATCTTACTAATAATTGCAGGATCAGGCCTTGAGAACAAGTCAAAGGAAATAAGAAAAGAACAGTAATATTCCTAACTGCAATTCATTTCAAAGAGCAGCTGCATAAACATGAAGCGTGTGAAATGATTTTGCCAACATTTTAACTCTTCCATCCCTAAATTCATGGGGAGAAAATAAAAGGGGAAAAAAAAAAAACTGTTGGGAAGATAGAAGGCCGTACTGCTGAATATTTCTAAGGGACTGATGAACCATGGATTATGATACTGATTAGAATCAACTATTTTTGTCCAAGCTTGAACTCAATTATGACTTGAGAGAAGGAACTGAATCTAGAGACACAGATACAAATACATAATCAAGATAGTCAGATATAACCTGAGAGACATAATCCAGGGAATTCAAGTCACCACTGTTGTGTGTGTTAAATCCTTCCCTCTTCTTTCTACCCCAAGGCCTATTTTCACTTTCCTAGATAATTTTAGCACCTGGCTCACATGTTTTCATGCAGCAATATTATTCTTCATGATGTCAACAATGAACTCAATGACTATTTTGGCTCCAAAGCAGATTTCCATCACTTTGGGCTTTCAGTCATGGATCAAGACATGCTGAACACGTTCCTCATACAACTCTGCTGTATTCCCAAAGTCTTGTACTTGAAGGTGATCAAAGGGGACAGTAGTGACCAATAATGCTTTTCTACCTTCCTGACCTTGTTGACACTGTTTTCTTCCTATTCTCTGACTTTGCAAATCCTTTTCATCTTTCCAGGATCAGCAGGAAGGAAGGAGAAGGATATTGGAGATTGAAGTTAAGGAAGTGATCAAAAGCATAAAGATAGGTATGTTTGAAACATGAGGGAGTGTTAGCATAGGGAAAGGGATGTAGTAAAACATAAGGTTAAATAGGAAGGTTGGGATCAGAATATTAATCTTGAAAAATTGGGAGATGAGGAATTTAGAGCAGGGAATTGGCATGACCAATGTTATATTTCAGGGACACCATTTAGGGAATTATTGTAATATCAAGGTACGAGATGATAAAGCCTTGAATGATGGTTGTGACAGTGGGAATGAAAAGGAAAGGACAGATGTATGAGATATTGCAAACAAAGAATGTCCAAGATAAAGAGGGTAAGGGAGAGGGCGAAACACGAAAGAACATTTTTTTCTTCAAAATGCTATCAGGGGCAGGGATAGAAAAATTTTAAAAAGATGAAAGCCTCTATAGTTTCAAAACTAATGTCAAAGAAAACTAGACCTAGAAGGATGTGTGAGTTAATCATTTCACTTCATTGTATAGATTGACTATTTCAGGAAGTTAAGAGATTCTATATCCATTTGATTCTATACTGTGAGAGAAAGAGAGAGAGAGAGAATTTGAGGACAATAGGAGTTCACAAGGCCTTGTTTGACTAATTCATAAAACCAAAGGATTCTCACACATACAGATAGACTGCCTCCTCCCTGTCTCTCCACACCCACACACACCTGCTGCCACTAGTCTCACTGCAGTCATCAGTAAGGTTAAATTAAATAGCAGGGAGCAATCTTGACACTTCCAGACAACTGAACTACTTTAATCAGATATATGCCATGGTACCTATCCAGAGAGGCATCAAAAACAGTAAACATTCAACTCCATTTGCCCAAAGAAGCAAATAATACATTATATTGGATCATGTGATCCCCTAGTCCTCGACTGTTGGGATACTCATTGATATGCTAAATCCAAATATTTCTAATGTATCTCCCTTTCATTAATGCAAATTATGCACAGACCTTCACATATGTGCTTAGTTGATGTGCAGACATTTTGCAAATCATTCTTCTTTCAGATGGGGCCAAGGGAAACAGCACATTGATTCCCACAAATAGAAACACCAAGGGTTAGTGGTCCACTCCAAGCACAAATCGGCAGTCAAAACCTCAATACCATAGACTTATTTGCCTACCCCACACTTTCACCCTTCTGGCTAATACCCTGTATTTTAAGCAGTACGAGTTATCTCTGGACCTCCTTTAATGCTATTGCTCTCCCACACAAGCAATATATGTGAACTGAAAACATTTATTTTTAATCTCCAAATAGAATATGAGTGCAAAATTCATCCTGCTTAGGGATTATTTTTGCTAAATTCAGAAGAAGAGGGACGCTTGGCACTTGCATGTTATTGGAAATTCCCCAAACGCAGACAACAAAAGCTCAGTCAGTTTAATCAAATTATCAGCTTTTCCTCAGTCTGTGTTTAGTCTGTGTTTGTCTAATGTCCGGGTGCATATTTTCTACTTAAGAAAATCAATAAATCTGCTACTTTTAAAAAAAGGCACATTTCAAATGCAGTATACAGTGTATTGCACTATCTGATCCAGCAATCTGCCTGCTTCTGCCCCACAGAAGGAAGGAAAATGGAACATGCCGGATGAGTTTAAGAAATGATTTAGAAACTTGTATTTGAAAGGATGATGCAAGGGAAGTATTCCTACCAATCTCTCCAAATTCAAAACTGAGGAGTGCCTTTACTGCCGTGAAAATATGTAGTTCTCAAAGTGATGCTACTGTCTTAGAAGGTATAAATAGCTTGGACACAAGTATCATGTACCATGCCAGTGCTTTGTAGCAGGTAAATTTAGAATTGTTAGGTGGAATGTTTATTCTCATAATGTTATGTTACCGGCACAATTGTTAGTTTTCTGTTTATCTTGGATCTGAAAACATACCCACCTTTATAACTTGTTTTCCTTCTGTAAATATTTGAATTGTTATTCTAATGTATAATATTGATTTTTTTTTCCAACTGTGAGAAATTATCATTTAGTTCCAAGAACATTTCCTCATGTCCAACTTGATCTAAGACTGTCTGTTGTTTCCTCCCCCCCCCCTTTTTAAGAATGTCTCTTACATAAGGAAATATAATTGGACTGCTTACTAAATAATTTTAAGTCTAAAGAGTTTGGATAAATGAGATGCTCATTTACATTTTTCTTCTGCAAAGATCACCTTTGCTATAACCAAATCCGGAATTCAGGTTCATTCTAAGACTGATGAAAATAGAGCCAGAGACTTCCTGGTTAAATATTGGTTTTCTCTCATGTCTGCAGATTTATCCTTCAACGTGCATTTGAATCAGTGTATGTGGTCTTCTTTTGCTTACAAGTGTCAATGCCACCTAAAGAGAGACCAGCTGTGGGAATGGGGGCAACATGACCTTTTAAAGTAGCCATGTTTCTAAATGCATGTGTTAGTTATTATTACCATGAAGAGAGTTCATACTAGCGTTATGATTACCAATGAATGACATAAGTAATAAGGACTTTTACTGCTTAGGTACTTAACACAAATTTCTACTCTGGTGACTTACCAGGTGATCTTAGGTTCTCCAGAGCTATGCCAAAGGAATACAAACTCTGAAAGTTTCTACCAAGAACAAAAGGACTTGAGCACAGACCCAGGAAAAACTGTGTACAGTAAGAATGATTGCCAGCCTAGTAAAATGCAAAGAGACTTACTACTACGTATTTTGCTGGGTGATGGATTTTTAGTCTCAGAACTCTCAAAGTCTTTATTCTAAATTGGAGAGGGGTTGAGATCTAGGTTAAAGAAGGTACTACAACTACTAATAAAATCAGACAAGTTCAACATTTAAATTCATATCTTAGGCACAATGAATTGAATGCTGGGTCAGAATTCATGAAGACTTGAGCTCACATCTGACTCAAGCACTGCCTGTGTGACCCTGGACAACTTATAACCTCTGTCTCAGCTTCTTCAACTATAAAGTGGGGTTAAAATGGCATCTACTTCCCTGGATAATTATGAGGATAAAGTGAGATATTTGTAGGCATTCAGCATAGTTCCTGGCATATAGTAAGCACATGATGCTTAGTTCCTTTCTGAAATATCAAAAAGTCATAGATTTCATACTAAAAGGGACCTCAGATAATCTATGGTGAGGTTTAGTAAAATGGCATCCATGGATAGATTTCAAGGCATTGGCCAACTCGTCTGGAGTGTGTGTTTGTGTGTGTGTGTGTGTGTGTGTGTATGTGTGTGTGTAACTGGTGTCCTTTGTAATCTTCCCTCTGTGTTTTATTTCAAGCACTTTTTAAAAAAAAATCTGGAGTTAATGAGTTTCACCATATTCTCAAAGGGGTCCATGACACAAAACAGGTTTAGAACTCCTGATTTAATACACTCCCTACTTTTCAGAGATAAAGAAACTGAGGCCATTAGAATTTAGATGACTCACACATATTAAGCAGCAGAAACAGAATGTAAATTCGAGTGTTCTAACCCCAATCTAGTGGTCTTTCCACTACAATTGGCTAAATCTAAGGCTTAGTAACCAGAACTGATGCTCCAGAATCAAATGGAATTGAGCAAAGGCAATCCCCTGGGATCAGTGGAATATATGGATATTATTTGCTGATCCTGCTGAATTTGAAAAAGGAGATGAAATCTTTGCTTCACTCCCAGAATGATGAGGATTCCCCCTTGAAAAAGTGTGGGAGGGGAAAAAACAAAACAAAACAAAAACAAACAAGAATAAACACTGCCTCTTTAGATCACTTGTGAGATTTGGGAGATAGATTACAGCTAACATAATAGAGAGACCACCTGAGGGACAAGAGGGTGTGGGGAGGAGACAACATGAATCAATTCAGAGCAAAGGAATGTTTTATAATTGACCACACTTTCTTTCTACAACATTTGTAACAAAGCTTCTACTTTGTGTGATATATGAATATGAAAGCCCCTGTCTTCAAAGAACTGGCATTCTGATTTGGGGGAAATTATTCACCTCACTTTTTTAGTGACTCTGGTACTAGCTAGCTGGTGGTTTCTTCTGTTGTTTATATGAACACTTCGCAGTCAGTGGGGAAAAAAAAAGGTATTGCTTTTGCAGTGAATCGGCTTAGTGGAACAGGGTAATAAGATGACCACTGTGACCAGTCATTAACTAAAACACAGCTGGGAAGAGGCTATAATCCCCCAATTTCCCTTACAAATGTGGTAAATAAATATTCAAATGAAGTAGTGTACAAATTTGCATATGTGTAAAACAAAAGCCCAGCTGAAAATGTGGTTCAGATGCCCTACTCATGAATCTTTCTTTTCTACCTATTATCTCCCTACCTGAGATTACCCTTCCTATGTACCCAGCATCCAGGAGAGAAGCTTACTTTCATTAACTATCAGAGGAAATACTACAGCATATTGAAATGTAATGTAATGTAACTATATATCATAATTATTCATGCATATATCTTATCTTCCATTAGGCTGTAAGTTCCTTGAAGGCAGGGATCCAATATGATTTATTTTTTGTAAATCTCTGTGCTCTACTCTCACACACAGAAGGCTATTAATAAAAAGGAAGGAAGAAAAGAAGGAAAGAAGAAAGGAAAGAAGGAAGGAAGGAAGGAAGGAAGGAAGGAAGGAAGGAAGGAGGAAAGGAGAGAAGGAGGGAAGGAAAATAGTGGGTAGAAGTACTTCAATATCTCTTAAATCTCCTTTTGATTTCATCTGATGCAACTATCCACCTCAGCAAAACCCATTTCTCAAAAAATAAAACCCTCCAACTTCCAAACATCAGTTCTACCCTCTTTAAAAGCTCAACAATTTAAATCTATTTCTCCCAAATGATTTTTTAACATGCATATCTCTTAGAATGGCAGACTGCACTATACTTTAATTATTTTGATGCTTACAAAAGGACTGTAATTACACTACCAATCCCGGAACTGGGATTTAGATTCAAAACTTTGAACAGCTTTGTCCACCCATTCATTAATTTGACATAATGATGGTGTTACTATGAATTAATGAATCAATGAATTAATGAAAATATTTAAGTGCTTGCTATGTGTCACACATAGTTTCAAAGCTATCAGCCAGATTTATTTATTTATTTTTACTTCTTTATCTTCTCCTGAGATTTGAAACAAATGTTTTAAGCCATTCATTCGGTCAGTGAGCTTTATTAAGTACTTAATTGATTTGGAGGTCATATTCCTTAAGAACTGGCCTAAAAGCTATTATCAGTTATCCTCCAAATAGTATTTCTTGGTAACAATTTATGTTCCCTATTGTTAATATTAATGAAAATACTGTGACTGAATCTAAGAAACCAAAGGCTAAATTTTCACTTCTTTCCTCTTCACTTCCCCTAGGCACTCACTCATTCCCCTCCCTTATCCTCCTCTTCTTCTATAATAATTTCTGGAGCTAAATTACAGGGCACACTTGACCTTTAGGCTCTAACTGCCATGCTTACCCTTAAGGTGTAACTACCATTCCCAAAGTGAAGGAAGATAATTGAAAGAAGAGACAGTTTAGCCTACAAGTTGCTTAAGGGAGGACATAGGGGGATTTCTTCAGGGTGGGGGTGGGGATGGAGCTGAGAATAAAAAGAATGGACCAATTCTATAAAGAAATTTAAAATTAAAAATGCTCTAGTTAGTTACAATATGGAAAGAAGAGGACTGAGGCCAAGGCTGGGAACTGCCAGTGGGAACCTGAGCCTAACTTGAAGTTCCCACAGTTTGTGACTTTATATCAGGTGTCTCAGAATCAGTTAGTGCTATTTATCCCAATAGAAATGGACAAAAGAGCCAAGGTCCAGGAAACTCATAGATAACAGAAATTGGCTCTCCCTTGCTAGGTCTGGCAGTTGTTTAACTTAGGTTTGGAAAATATTTTTGCTTCTCATCAATGAATATTGTCAGATAATCTTAGTCCTCTAAATTTTGAGAGTGGGCATAAGGTTATTTGCTTCTATTACTCATGATCTTAGAATTGAATCCCTTATTATTAACTTATTAAGGAGTTAATGGGGGAACAAGAGTATCCCAAAGTTTTTAGAGAAGAAAGACAGCACTCATGATTATTGGTGCTTTGGTATTCCTGGAAGTAATAGTGGTTCTCCAAGACTGAAGCAATTAGTAATCTTTATCCTAAAGAAATAATTAATAAACAATCAGTGTATTGTATGATTCAATCACATATTGATATTTGGGGAAAAAAAGAACACATGTAAAGGGAAAGTCACACACTGCACACAAAGCTAATTTTTAGCTCCAATATTTATAACAACTAACACACACATTTGCAAAGTGCTTTATTAATATTATTTTTATCTCATTTTATCTTCACAACAACCCCGAGCAGGGTATATGCTATTATAATCCCAATTTTACAGAAAACTGAGGCAGATGGTGGTTAAGCATTTGAATCTGGTTTTGAACTCAGCTCTTCCTTATTCAAAGTCCAGAACTCTCTCTATCCAGTGTACCACCTCATTGCCAATATAAGAGATAAATTACAAGGCATAAAAGGACACAAAGGAATATATGTAGACAAAATTTAAGAATTAGAGGCAAACTAAAATTTACTTTTAGATGATCATTTCTGACTGTGAAAAATCTTTTCTTTTTGTTTTGAAAAGATGAATAAAAACCTCTGATTCTGAAGAATTACTTACCTTAATAATTATTCTAACTGATTTATTCAAAGTGCAGGATGCTTGTAAGCATCAAATTTCAAGGGTTATGACAGTGAATCTATGAACATTACTATGAAAAGTGGGTCCAGAGCTTGCAAAATGTATGCAAAATGTGGCAAAAAAAATATCTGATTGATCAGGTTGAGCTCAATGTTTGTCACTGCCTTATCTTTTATAGTATTTAAAATTGATATATTTTTTTTAAAAAAGCATATCACATTGTAATGAAATATTAACTCATTTGTTCACATAAAGGCCAGGTAAGAGAAAAGAGTTGTAAGAAGCACCTGATGAGCCGAAATAAATCTTTTTTCAGTTGAGATATCTTTAATTTCTATTTGGAGTCCTTAAAATTCATGTACACTTATTTAAGATCCATAGCAAAATTTGACAGCTCCATCTAGTCAAGGTCCAATGCAGTGCATGTCTTCTCTATTTTGATTCAGTTTGAGTAGCCTGTTTTTAAAACTGAGCATGGTTGAAGCTTCCTTTGCCCTCTGTCTTTTTCTTTTTTCTTTTCCTTTTTTTAGTGCCAACTTCAGTGGCCTGTCACATTGCGTGTAGAGTTAATTTCATAACCAGTTGCAAGTCAAAGACTTTCAGAGTCCATTTAAAGAAAGGAATGAATGAAAGGCTAAAATGATTCATACCCCATATAACACAAAATTAACAGGGAGGAGGAAAATGTTTCATTCATTATGGCAGGTATCCTTTTTATCAGGTATCCTGTCTAAGCAAACACCATGTGTTGAGCTGCTGAGACTGAGGTCATGGCTACCCCAGAATTTGAGTGGTTGAGTGTATTTTTGTATGCTTTCATTACAAGGTACAATGTACAGTTAAGAAACACGCTTGTGGCGCCAGCATGTGATTATGGCAAGACAGGCTGACCACTGGGAAATTGCTGAGCTAACAGGGAGAGGAGTCGGGCTGGACTGTGCTGTGGCCAAGTAAGCATACAGCCGCCCAACACACCTTCTGAAACACTCTCTATTGGGAATGCTCATCTCAGAAACAGATGCTTTAATGAGCCCAAAACTTCATACATTTTCAAGGCGTCTGGTTATGAATCTCCATGCCCTTCTATTTCAGAACATCCTCATACCTAAAAAAAAAAATTAAAAATGTCCCTTCTATTTACTTTTGAACTATTCAGATTCTTTACCTCCTTTTCCTCCTGGGGGAAAAATGACCTGACCACAATGTAAAAAAGTAATCAATTGGCTGCCAAAATTTTGTTGAGAGACCCATTATATGAGCCAGGTATTGGTCAGACACCTTAAATTTAGTGACTGCCATTCCTGCACAAGTTGTATTAGTCTACATTTTGATTTTGTGCCCTTTAAAAAAAACTTGGTGGTCAAAATGTTCTCTTGCCTCTTTATTCTTCATAACATATAAAAATTGGCAATTTTTCTTCTTGTCATTCAAAGCAGCCTGCTTATACAGAGCACTAAAAAAGAGTTAAATCAGGAGAGTTTAGAGAGAGTGACATTTGATAACCATGACAACTCAGAAAGCAATAAGAAGAAATTTGGAACTCTAATGTTTCTCTTCAGAGCAGCAGAAAACTGGAGATTGAGACAAACAGTGCCCCGATGGTGGTTAAGTTACTGCCTGGTCACAGTATGAAACATCAGCTAGAAGCATGGACTTGGGGCTTGAGTAGGTTGGGAAGGAAACAAAAGAAAGAAAGCCACCTGGTGTCATTGTTTTCATCAGCACTGAAGCTCACTTTTTATGGAATGCACAATGTGCAAATGATAGTCGTCACAATACTCCTGCAATGGTTTCTGATTATTGGAAAACTCTTCTAAGCTTTCTCAGAATAAAGGATACAGAGATATTTGAGAAAGAAATTTATTAGATTTAGTTTGCAAATTTCTAAAAGCCTGATTTAGGGTGACAGAAACATCTGACTCTGAGTTTATGTAAACCTTTTACTTAAAAGTTAAGCATGATGAAAATCAGAGATTTAGCAAAATCAACATCTAAAAGTTAGGATTGATTATCATCTTTTTTTTCTTTCTTATTCTCTACATCAGATTCTTGTCTTCTCTTATTTCTTTTCTCCCTTTATGTTCTCTTGCTGTTATGCTTTTAAATATATCTTAGGGTCTCCTTCAGTGCTTCCAGGCCATCTGTCCTTGCCATACTAAATAGGCTCTTGTGGACACATGGTGGCCTCCTCCAGACTGACGGCAGTCTCTTTCAGTATAGCCAAGAGAAATGACCTGACAGCAGTGGTAAGAAACATATAAAAATCTATCAAATACAAAAATTTCTAAAAGAAAAAATCCACAAACTTTCTCTTTACTTCTTTCTCCCCCCTCCTTTTTTCTGTTCTTCATTTTATATTTTGCTGGCTGAGGTCTGCCCTTAGAGATAATATACATAATTTTCCATCAATTTGATTATATTCCTCTTGGGGGTAGGGGGGTAGAGGTTTCATAAACTGAACTCTGAATCAAAAGGAGAAAAAAATTAAGGCTGCTTTAAAAATAGATCACACTGCTAATATTCCCATTTTGCACAACTAGTAAATATTAAAATGTCACAAAGTTGATTTTCAGGTAGAATCTATGCCTGATTTTTGTTCGTTTCTCTTATTTATAAAACAGGGGTTTAGTATACTCATTTTAAAAGACATTTTAAAAAGAGATGTGCTACCAGATTGCATATATACATCAGAGTATAGACATACAGTAAAAAGGCAAAAAAGAAAGAAAGAACAACTACTTCAGTGATTTCAATCTTATAAGTAAGAAAAACTCTTAAGTTCATTCTTCTGCCAGTAGGAATTCCTGTCACACTGGGTTGTTTTTTTCTAAATCACTGTGGAAAATTGATTTGTTTTATTTCCTTAGAGAATTATGTTCTCATATAGAATTGTTGCTTTATTAAAGCATTTTAAATAATGAAAAGGAGAATTAGATGTAAAATAATGCTTTATTTTCCATAACAGATGCTCTATGAATTATATGTACTTATGTGAATTTCTGAGCTATTCATAAGTATTCAGAAAACTGATAAAGCCTGTTATGTTGAACTGGATAGAAGAAAAAAAGATATTTCTGACAGCCTTGTGGACTAAACTTCGCTTATGTCAAAAATGCTAGGCATCTGCTTTCTCCATCTTCGAAGGGTGGTCGTATAGAAAGATAGAAAGCCACAGGCAATTGAGCTTTAATCCTCCAGTTTAAAACTTTAATCCAAAGTTAGCACATTCTAGGACTTGCATTCCCAAATGATTGAACCTCCTGTCAGATAAGTTGTGGTAGAAACAATAATTATGATCTATATTTTTGCTCTTTGTAATATACTGTATATCATTCCAATTTAGAAAACTTCTCCCTTTCCCCTCCTTACTGCTAGATAATCTGCTTCATCTTGTAACTAAAAAAATAAAAGAATACTAGCATGTCTGAATTTATAAATTTTAGAAATGATAGAATAGTCAAAACATGACCCTTAAATTGAGTGGCTTAAATCCAGAGCAAGACTCCCAGTTATGGCAGCAAAATGCATAATGAGACACCTGAAATGTCACTGTATTTTCTAAGTAAATGGGTATCTAGGTATCTCCCTGTAGAAATTCACTCTCAAAAATATTTTTTTGCATTTTCTTCAGAATCAAAATCAGACTCCTCCCCTCTAATTCTGTTTTTTTTTTTTTAACAGAGGTGGGGGGCAGGCATAAGAGGGGTAAAAGAGAGTGAGGCAGAGGGAGGAATGTAATTTAGGAGGCAATGAGATTCATTAAGAAGTGGGTGTTTATCAGTGTGTGTCTTACACTGCTCGGTGATTTTTATAGAACTCACCCCCCCACCTCAAAACATCATCTGGTGGGTGTTCAGTGGGCTCTTTTGTTATTCAATCTGTTAATTGGAATTTTGCAACAAATCTCAAAAGAGGAACAAAGTACAGTAGAAAGAATTTATTTTAAAATTCAGAAAATGTGAATGCCAAAGTCAAAACAAAAATGTCATTGCACATGAGCAGAAAAATAACAAAGAACAAGGTATAAATCTGAAAAGAAGAACCACACCCATTGAGAAACTTAAAGCTAGAATTAGAGACATGTTAGGGTGTGGGGGGGGAATGCAAACAACAAATGTCTATCAAATCAGTAGATAAAATAAAATATATATTTACTTTTTTTTTTAAATAGGCTATCCAGGCAGAGAAAATTACAAATCTACATGAAGGAGTTCACCAAACCCCATATTAATGGGTAGCAAGCATAGAAAACACTTCACCTGTAGTATCTATATTTAAGGCCATTTTTAAAAAGAATCATTGGTCAATACATTTGACTCAGATGGTCAATTTAACCATCAGACTTCTTAGTCTAGTATTCATGGTTCTCTGGAATCAGATATTTTACAATTTCTCCAGCCTTATCTTGTATTCCCTTCACATACTTAGTATACTATAATATAATTGGCCTATTTACAAACACCTATAAACACTCTATGGCAGCTAAGTGTCACATTGGATAGAGCACTGAGCCTGGAGTCAGAAAAACTCATTCTCCAGATGCTTTTCCCTCAGTTTCTTCATCTGTAAAAAGAGCTGGAGCAGGAAATGGCAAACTACTCCTGTAATCTCTGCCAAGAAAACTTCAAATGGAATCATAAAACATCTGATTATTACATGACAACAACAATAACAAACATTCCACATTTGTTTTCATGTCTTTGGTCACACAGTACCCTATGCCTCCAATTTCCCTGCCCCCAGACTTACACTAATTTGGATTCCTACTCATTATGTACAGGCACCTCAAATTCCATTTCCCCTAGGAAGACATCTCTAACCATCACCCCACCACACACACACACACACACACACACACACACACACACTCACTCACACACTCACACATTGTCAGTTTCCTTTCCTTTTCTTTTTTTCTTTTATTTTCCTTTTTGAACCTCACATAGGGCACTGGGCTTGAACCACTCTGGTGTACTTATTTTATCTTGTAATATAAGTCAGAAGTTCCCTGGGGACAGAGACTTGTCTTTTCTTCTTATCACACTCTACCTTTCATCATTCTTATTGACATGCATTCAGCCTCCTATTGACTGTAACACCTAAAGAGCAGAGACTGTCATTTTTCAGTTGTGTATCACAAGTACCCAGCATATTTAGCACTTAGTAGGTGTTTAATAAACACTTATTTGATTTTATTAAATTGACTGTCTTTCCTATAATTTGCATTTCACCTAATACCTATCATAGTGGTATATTAAATGCAAAATAAATGCTTAAAATATTTTTAATTAAACTGAATATGATATCAAGTGCAGCTGGCCATGTTGAGTTCAATAATAGAAATATTAACAGGTCAATTGAAAGCACTTTATATAGTATTTCATAGAGTATACCTCATTGGATCATCCACTAAAATCTTGTTATACAGCTATGCCCATTTTATAGAAGAAAAAACAAGTACCAAGTGATTTCTTAAGGTCATAACATTGAAATTCATGCAAATAACTTATTAATAAACACATATCAAATGTACACACATTTAGTAAGTAGTTTGACTGGAATTTGAATCCATGTCTTAGAATTCAAATCACAACACTCCTCTATACCACATGTGCAATTCTTTAAAACATTCGTTTGAGGTCTTTCCTTGCTTTTCCTTAGTTTATTTCTCCCAGCTTTGGATGAAGTTAAATGAAGTGAGTATATTGAATAATATATGCTTTTATGTCATTTTTATGCTGAATCAATAGAAAAGGAAAGAACTGATCACCCTAATATGTAAGACAAGCCTGTGTTTTAAAACGTCACACAATATGTCTACTTTATCCTTCTGATATAAGGCTTCTAACAATGACCCATCCTTTTGGCCCCCCCGAAAGACTGAATCGTCAAGATCTTAACTGAACTGTCAAAAATATTCTATTAGGCTAAAATTAGGTGTGAGGCTTCTAACAGAACACCTAAAGGGCAGAAACTGACATTTTTCAGGTGTGTATTATAAGGACCTAGCACATTTAGCATGTAGTAGGTATTTAATAAATGCTTATTTGAGTTCATTGAACCTATTGTCTTTAGTATATTTCCCCTAAAACCTACCACACTGGCTTATTAAATGCAAAACAAAGGCTCAATAAATGTTTTTAATTAAATAGATATGAAGTATGACTGGACATCTTGAGTTCAGTCCAGTACAAAGTGAGTTTGCTTTCTCTGAAGATATCAGTGACAGCCATTGATAGGGAAAATTCTTTGGAAAAATTCCCCACTATGTTCCCAGAGTACCCACCAGGACACATAGGAAGACCCCCAAGCCTTTTTGAAATTATTATGGCCCCATTATTCACCTATGTAGAAAATGAGAATTCAAAGGGAATGAAATATCAGACCCTCTTAGTGTTCTGATTTTGTTCCAGTTGGATAGTTTCAGAAAAATGTAATTTCAGTTGCTATTTCAAACTCATTCACTAGGTGTATTTTCCTTTTTAATTTAAGAAGAAAAAAATTGACAGCCTAGCACACTGATGTACTTTTGTAAGATTTACCAATTTAGGTAGCATAATGAATCTCAAATATCTCATCATTTAAAAAAAATAAAAAATTGGGAACATGAAATTATATTTTATTACACCAGATCATAAGATATATACATAAATATAACTCCATATAAGTTATATAGCTACATATAGAATTTTAATTTCTGTAGTTATATTGAGCATGTCATAACCAATTAAGTAGAGCCATCTATTTATTTAATGTAAATAAATTTCTTCTTTTGGGGAAGGAAAAATTTTTGTCACCTACTTTCTTATATTCTTTGACTATTCTTACTAAATGCATGCATATATATATATATTTATACATTCTGTGTGCATGTGTATGTACAGATAGATATAGATATACATTTTAAAGTATTAGTTATGTATACATAGAGTAATTTCTTAATCGACAAATCTGATGCTCTTTGCATAGTAAATTCTTTGTATCTTTTTTTGTATCATGGTCTCTCTTATTTACCCTTTACTATATACTCCTCAGTCCCGTTTGCTGGATTCATCATCTGTACCTCATCCCTTAAATGTGGATACACCCTAAGGCCCTGTCATAGGCCTTCTATTCTTCTATCCTTACATTCAGTCACTTTGTAACCTCAATAGCTTGCAGAGGTTTTATTCTCCTCTTTGTGCAAATGATTTCCAGAAATATATTGAATTTTACATCACTAACTTGTCTACTAGACATTTTTCATGGATGGTCCATTGCATCTCAAGATCATCATGTCAAAAACAGAACTCATTATATTTCCCTCAAATACACTTTTCTTAACTTCCCTATTTTTAAGATCACCATTATCTTTCTCTCCAGTAAGTCAGGTTCAAGACCTCAGCATTTTCCTTGACTTTCATCCAAACAATTGCCAAATCCTGTCATTTTTACTCCTGCAATGACTAGTTTACACTGGTTACCCACTCAATATACTTACACAGCTACTGCCTTAGTTTAAGTCCTCATTACCTTGTACCTGGAATATTGCCTTGATCCCCTAATCTTCCTGACTCAAATTTCTTCTCCCCAATCTATGATCCATAGCTTACGGTAATTTTTCTTAAATGAAAGTCATACACTGTCACACTGGTACTCAATAAACACTCTATGGTCTCTAGAACAAAATAAAAACTCCTCTTGGACTTTTAAAAGTCTTTTCCAACCTGATTCTGACCTACCTTTCTAACCTCCTTATACATTTCTTCTCACCCTTCATGATCTATCCAAAAATACCACCTTTTTTGTTTCTTACACACAACCCTCCATCTCCCCTTTCTCTACATTTGCATTAGCCAACCCCCCCCGCCCTTTCCTCATATCTGCCATATAGATTCCTTTACTTCCCTCAAAACTGAACTCAAGAACTACCTTCTATATGAAGCCTTCTGTCCCCCAAACTGCTAATGTCCCCTCCCTAAAACATGTTTATTTATTTTGTGTTTATTCTCTCTATGTATATAGATGTACGTGTTGTCCCTCCCTAATGTAAGGACCCAGAGAGCAGGATAGAGTTCATTTTTGGTTTTGTATAGCCTGTGCAAGGGACAGTATCTAGCACATAATAGGTACTAAATAAATATTTCTGATAGCTTTCTAAATTTCATTAAATTCCTTTTAACTATATATATGCATAACACACATCTACATACATATATATGTATATATAGATATATATGATGTAGTTGTCACTAATTGCCTTATAGGAAATATACTAATCCATAGGAATTCTAGTTCCATTCTTTCTTTGTAATTATTTGGTTGGTTGGTCATTGCTAAGGGGAGCTCCCAGAGTGGAAACCCCTGATGCAAGTCAACTACTCATCTGTGACTGACAGTCTTAGAGAGTTTTGTGAGACTCTGAGAGGTTACAGTTGCATAGGCAGCACCTACTAACTAGGACTTAAACCCAGGTTTTCTTGCTTACTCTGTGACATACTAGTTATATTCAAAATGCTTTTTTTAAAAAAATAAGATAATTTCATATTTTAAAAACCTAACATATTGAGAACAAAAGGCTACCTTATTTTTTCTTTCTGTGTATATAATAAATGTGTTTTTCACCATTCAGCTCTGTACATGGGAGCAATGTTGTTCTAGTTTGATTTCAAACAATTGCAGAGAAATACAGAGGAGATGCTTCAATTCTATCATTATCTGAAATTGCATAATACTAATCAGAGCTAGCATTGTTTATGACATGCTTAGGAGACTGTTAACTAAATTTTCATTAACAGAAGTACTAATACATGATACCTTTCTAAAAAAAATACAAGATATTAAAGGTCACCAGATTATCTTTTTTTACATAAAATATTATGTTCCCTACCATGTTTTGAAGGAGCAGCTGGCATCACAGAGGAGAGCTAGACCTAGAGCCGTGGTGGGGGTGCATGGTGGTTGGAAGAGAGTTCAAATTTGGCCTCAGGTACTTGCTAGCTGTGTGACCCTGGGAAAATCATTTAACTCTGTTTGCCTCAGTTTTCTCATCCGTAAAATGAGCTGGGGAAGGCAATGGCAAACCATTCCAATATTTTTGCCAAGAAAACCCCAAACTGGGTCATGAAGCACTGGACATGAATGAAATGGCTGACCAACAACAGCAGCAATAAACCATTCTTTGATAGGGGGAATAATAAATCTGGTTATTGGGGTAAAGATTCTAAAAAGGGAAAGGAGAAGGGAGAAAGAAAAAGGGAAACAAAAGAAAAGGAAAAGTAAAGCAAAGCAAAGCAAGAGAAGAGAAGGGAGAGGAAGGGGACATGAAAGGGAGGAGAAAGATAAAACGAAAAGTGCAGGAAGGGAGAAGGCAGACAAGAGATTGGAAAAGGAAAGATAATTTTTCTGAACGTGTTATGAAAACATTTCAGTTGAATTTGTACTAAAAATAGTTAGGTTTTAAGTTGATTTAACTAATTTCGATGGTTCAGTCTAGATCAAATCCATGCTTGAAACAGTTTTCTAGGCTTAATCTGATTTCTCATATCCTGAGAACCCTGAGTATTTAAACTAAATAGATGTGATAAAAAAGGGGGGGAGGGGTTGACAGGAGCTAGAAATTAGTCATTCTATCCTAAAGATTAGACAACAGGCTAGTATGGGACTCATCCTTGCTTACAATAGTCCTTCCATATTATGAAAATTTTAGTGGGGTGGGGAGGGGAAAGGGATATCTTTTTGGTCTGATGAAGTAACCTAAATTAACAGTGCATTATTACAATGATTTTTCAGGTAGGAGTCAAAATGTCTTTCCTGTTGTTCATTTCTTCTAGCCTTCAGGTGAGCAGCAATGATTCTAAAAGTTTGGTAATCTCTCTTACTAACTAGAAAACATTTTTTCAACATAAGTGGTTCTATATGCCTAGAGTTGAAAATGTGATGAGATTTCATGTGTTGAGGAAATGTGATGACAGATATTTGAATTTCACAATGCAGATACCAGCAAAATCTTTAAAGTCAACCAATCAAATTGAAGTGGACAATTGAGCATTTGATGAGCCTGTCAACATCAACTTGTTTAATTCAATGGGTTATGGCTGACTTCCATGTGATTAATTGGCCTGTACTTCCTACAGAAATAAAGTGTACCAGATACTTCCCAACCATCTATTTCATATTGGTCTGAATTAATCTGTCCTCCAGTAGTATCTGAGTCTGTTCCTGATGGAGTTGGGCAGGCTCTTATAGTGCTTTGAAAAGGGCCCTATATTGAGTATCTAAAAGATTTTTATTCAAACCCAATGCTACTACTTATTATCTGCACAACCCTAGGAAAATCACCTAATCCCTCTGGGTCTCTTAAAAATGAAGGATTTCAACTGATAATAGCTCGAGTCCCTTCCACTTTCAGTCCATGGAATAAATTGCATTATTTTTGCAATATATTTACAACAACATCAAATCATTCTGTCTGAAGAAAAAAAATCATTAGAATTTTTGGAAACAATTTTTGATAGTGCAAAAATAGCTTAAATGAATGCATTTCCCTCTATCTCTAAATATGTACAACTACCAAGCCAGACTAAAGAATGGTTACTTGTTTAGTTCATCTTATTATCAATTTCATAATTCTCTACATAGATCTCAAATCTCAGAATACATGTTCTATGATAGAAATTCTTTTTAGACATAAAAGAACTGTCCACCATCTTAGAGATTTGCTTCTTTTGCTTAAATATTCTTCACAAAAGGAACAATAGTAAAAAAAAAAAATGAGCCATTTTTCAAGACGAGAACGTCCAGGATCATGCAGAAGGCATGAAACTATGTCATGTGAAGATTAGTCACAAGAATAAGGATTTTTAGCAGATGAGAACAGGGGATATGATAGTTTTCTTTACCCTTTTTAAAATACTGTTAAATGGAAGATGAATTAGACTCATTCTGTGTGGCCCAGAAGGCAAATCTGGTGTGAATGGGTAAGTTAGGGAAAGGTAGATTTTTTTGATTCAATATAAAGAAAAACTTAGAAATATTTAGAAATGTGTGGTGCAATGGATAGACTGCTGGGCCTGGAGTCAGGAAGACTTGAGTTTAAATCCAGCCTCAGACATTACTAGCTGTGTAACCCTGGGCAAGTCACTCGACCCTGTCTGCCTCAGTTTCTTCATCTGAAAAAGAGATAGAGAAGGAAATTCAAACCATTGCAGTATCTTTTCCCAAAAACAAACAAGCAAACAAAACCAAAGGGGTCATGAAGAATCACACGTGGCAGAAGTGACTGAGAAACACCAAAATAACAAAAATAGAAATGATTCTCTTGTGATATAGAGAGTTCCCCATTCCTGTAGCTGTCTGAGAAGAAGCTAAGGTTGGAATGTGGAAGAGGGAATTTATATTTCAGGCAAGGGCTGGACTAGATGAACTCTCAAACTCCTTCCAAGTCTGAGATCCCATGATTCTATAAATATGATTGGTACTACTGACACCACAGTCCAAATGTGGTTGGTAAGCGATGTGCCCCCATTTCATCACCTTAGATGGTTGTCTGTACACAGAGACTCACTGGCTGCTTCTGCTCTTGCGACAAATTCCCACGGATTGACATTGTCTTTACTGGTCCAGTTGTCACGGCTGGGCTACTGCCAGTACCTCTAAAATGTTGATGTATAACTAAAGTCGTAGTGGGGTATGTAATGGTGTCGCTGCTGCCACTCTCATGAGGCAGCTGCTCCAAATGTGACAAATGCCATTAATGCCATGGCTCTTGTTAACCCAAACCACAGGAGGAGGCTATCTTCCTCTGAACAAATGCTCAGTTTTGCCTGTCAAATTCTTGGATGTATTACATTTTTCTCTAGAGCTTGGGGCTATTGTAGCAGCTGTTTATAAACATTGAAGACCCAACATTAGTTAGAGAAAGGAGAAGAATGCTTTGCCCCATACATTTGGCCTCCCCCACCATCTTAAAGAATGCCACAGATACACTGACGCTTCTGCTGTAGATTTAAATTAGCAACTGGGATCAACTTCCAGCTGAATCAGTCGTCTCTGACTCCTTCTCAGTCAGTTATCTCTCATCAACATGTCTGGGAATGTCCAATGGGCTGCAGACCTTAATTGGAAAAGCACAACAAACAATTAAATAGGTACTGCAGAAGAAAACTGGGCTGGACAACATTTATACTGAGCCACCCAGTCATCCACCCCAACATTTGCAGCTTCCATGGGTCCCTGACAGGCAGCCTTTTCCTTTGGAAGTCTAGATACAAATACCATAGAATTTGTTTTGCTTTAGTCTCATTCATGCTCAAAATATCTCATGCTATTTTATATAGTAGTAATGAGTTAGATATTTCTAGTGCTTCCCTGGGGAAGTGATCATGAGGACTGTTGTGATAAATAAATAGTAATAGTCCTTTGCACTGATAGAGCAATTTCCATTGAGGGATGCCACTCTGCCTTCCAAAAATGCAATAAAATTTCAAAAATGCTCTTGTACAATGAGAGAAGTAATATACCAATTTTTGAGATAAGAGGCAAGAAGAGGTAGAAAGGGAATTGTTGTTGAGATGGAATCTATTGGAGGAGGCCTCTAGGAATAGTCCTAAGAAGGTTCCCACCTAGCCACATTCTCTTCCCCCCAAACACTATCAATAAGCTGTGGAGGCTTCCAGTAGGGGAAAATTGTTTATTTCTTATGGAAATTTAAAGATTTCTATGTTTCAGGAAAGTATAGGTATTGGGCATTTGTCAGCAAATTCAACAAGTTGTCATCTGCAGAAATCACCCAAATGGTATACACTAAATAAAAAGTTTAATTAAGATGGGAAATATGATCATTGAATTAATACCATGCTATTTCAGGTTACTGATGTCTGCCTAATTAAATGGGTGATCTCCTAACTCCAAAAGGAAAAAAAAAAAGAAGCTCTTGTTCAGGTCTATGTCATTCTTCTCTACTTTCAATTACCTACGTGAATGGAGAGGGGTTGCAATGTAGTATTGGCAAAGCTTATATAAATTAGATTTGAGGATTGCTATTTTTTTTACAAATTTATTTTCTAAATTATGTTAAGCTTTGACAAGTATTAAAATTACTTTGCATTAGATGAGAATTCACTAACTAATAGTAGAGGCAGGTCCCCTGGACATTTGAAGTAATGTGGTTAAGTTAGGTTTAGATGAAAATTTTGCTGCTCATCATGGTGAGATGGCCACATATAGAAAGTAATGGTGTCCATTCAACTTAGCTGGGCAATTATTTTGATGTTTTCTTTTTGTGTGGCATGTGAACAAAGAGGTTAGTTCTCCTTTCAACACATGCAACAAAGTAGAATCTCAAAACAAAACTCTTGGAGTTAGGTTATTTTCCTCTGGGATGTTTGTGAGTTTTCTCACTAAGTTCTTATGTTTGCTTCTAAATAATAAAACTGAATCACATACGATTCCTGAGTTTTTCTATAAAATTTAAATTTAAAATGGGGACTATAAATGATACTGATTTAAATCTGATCTGTTCTGGCAGTTACTATCTTTGACAGGCCTGGCACTAGACAAAATTATGGTGTAGGCAAAGTGACATTATAGATCCTATCCCAGGTAATTAAAAGCTCTAAATGTAGAACTGAACCAGGGCATATCCTCTCCAGGCATAACCTGTGCTTTGGAGGTTTTCTTAAGTGTTTCGCCATAAAAACATATCTAACCTTTATGTTTCAGAATTCCAAGCTCTCATTAATTGATACACTAACCAATGTTAATGTGGTACCAATGAATTAAAGTGCTATGCACCCTAGCTAATACTGGATCATCACTTACCTTACAAATGGGCTCTGTTCCTAGCTTTGGCTTATAAGTCACATATTTGTAAGTGGAAGCACATGTCCTCCTAGAAACAATATTTCAAATGGTGGCAGAATTCTGAATCTGGCCATAAAGCCTCTTTAATCTGCACTGTAGCTACACAACACTAGCAACTTTTAAAAACTGAATTTTGAATCCTTGGATGGGACTACCTGGAAAAAAATGAGGAGAAATATTTTTTCCCCTTTCTTAGACACAGGGTCAACCCTAAACATTTTTAAATGGATAGAGTTTATAGAAAATAGATAACAAAGTACACCTAACTTATTGCAGAAATATGAGGGAACACTAAGAATATTAGACAAAGTTTTGAATTAGATGTCGTCCTTCATCGTTTTATCATAGGGAGAATTCAGTTGTGGGGGAGATGGTTACAATGGAAAGAAAAAGTATATTAATTCAGTTATACAAAAAAAACCTAAGTAAAATATGTCTTTATCATTATCCTAAATTATTTTTGCACTTTTTCTACCTCCCAGTTCCTTTCTCCCATAGCTCCAAGGTGCTAAATGTCTTTATGCTATGCCAATCCTATACCATAAAACCCCACCCAGGTCTACCCTATGCTTTGAAAAAAACTACCCTGTGTTCTGAAGTTCTTTGCATTAGATGAGTTTATGAGATTATCTCATCCCACATAATTGGGAGTAGAATCATCTCATTATGGGGATGTGATGCCTCACTGGATATATAATTGGTCAAATCATGGTCAGATAAACATTACTTATGATTGTCTATATGATATCTGTGTATATAAGGGTACATGTGCTGCATTTACTTATCTGTTAATGGTTTCATCTTCTTGGTAGAATTTAAGTTCTGTGAAGGTATGAACTGTTAAAATTTTCATCCCACCCACCCCCCAGGAACAAGTAGTATTGACAAATAAAAGGTGCTTAATGCATGCTTGGGGTCAGCAGGTAGAGAACTGATTGGTTTTCTGATATTAATTAAATTTATCAGATCTAAGGACACCTTTGATTCAAGGTAGCAACCCCCACCTATACAGCCCTATGGGAATAGCACAATGTCAGTTCTGTTATGTGAAGCTCTGTTGAGAACTTGCTTCCTTAGTGCCCGCAGTATTAGAAAAGAATGGCAGGGGGAACTTGTTCAAACCATGAAATGAGTGAATGTAAAGAAAGTAACTGAGGCTTTTTTTTTTCTTACTAGGTCTAAAGTAGATGACAGAGAGACTGGTGACCATCATTGAGTGAGCACACAGTGTGGTCTCAGAAGAGAGTGTTGCCAATTTCAAATATTCTAGGTTAGAAGTTTTTGCATCCAAATGGGTTTATAGTAACACTGTCTCTTAGTATGTCATCTTATAATCATGTCAAATAAATGAAATGAAATCTAATCATGTAAAATAATGGGAGATGTAGGGAATCGGGTTTGAAACTTACCTTTCCTAGCTTTGTGACTGTGGGCAAATCATTTCACTTCTGAGCTTTAGTTGATCATCTGTAAAAAACAATTTACTAAAGCTATAGTGCTGACCTCATGAAGTTGTCACCCCATGCAAGATAATGTAGGTAAAGCATGTTTTAATCCTTAAAGTTCTGTGAGACAATTGTTATTTATTATACGATCATAGATTTAGAATTAGTAGAGACCTCATACATCACTATGTACAACCACCTCATTTTACAAATGAGAAAACTAAGGCACACATTTCTGGGTCATAGGAGCAACAAGATGGCAGACTGCACATTTCTTTTTTCAGATCCCCATGACCACCAAATCTTTCCAGAACAAATTATGCACCGAAGAAAAAGAAACTGCAGCTGTTTCTATTTTCTAGGACACTCAGAATTCAAAAGAAGGTAAGTGACCCTCCAAAAAAAAAAAACATCCCCAAGAACTGATTCTCCCCTGATGATGGGCTCATTCGGCACTCCTCCCCCACTTTCCACACCTTTGGCAGTAAGACCATGCTAGCATACACAAGGACACAAAACAGGTTTATATCAAAATCTACTTGATCTTCCCTCTCCCTTTCCAGTGCCATGAAGATCCCAGCTCCAGGATGCAAAAGTTTGCATGGGGCTTGACAACCGGCTTAGGCACAACCCTGTGGGAGCAAAAGCCTGCCAGGGGTTACAACCTAGAAGCATTAACACTAAAAAATTCTTAAATGCTAGTGCTAGAGAAAATAGGCTCTGAACTGATGAACTGAAGAACATGGGAACTGCAGAACAAAGGGAGTGGCACAGGTCACCCAGACAGGACACCATTTATATAGGAGGCTGTGTAGCATGTTATCAAGCCTGAAGAGCATAGCACCCAGTTGGGGTCAGTTCTGAACACCCAAAATCACTCAGGACAGAGACCTAGGTTGGTATGCTATGAATTGTCCAATGGGGGAGAATACTGGGACAATCCAGACTCCATGGAAACCACAATCAGAGGGGAAGGAGTCAAGAAGTGAATGATAGGGAAATTAGGGGATGGGGAAGAGATCAAAAGTACCAAATATTTCAGAAAGAAGAAAACTCAAAAACTTTAAAAACAGATAAATCAAAAGGGAAAACAGTAACAAGTAACAACAAAAAAGAAATATGGTCTAGTACATGATCTAGTACATGAGCTCTGACATTTATGAGTAATTACTGAAAGATAAAGGAAAATGATCTAACATTTGATACAGAGGACTCTAGAATTTGAGGAGAACATGGAAGTGTAATACACTATGTCTGAGTGGTTTAAAAGTGTAATGGAAATGGAATGTTTTATCCTGGGCAGCAAAAAATAATGAACAGATCAGAAAAACTTGAATCTTCAATAACAAGCCTTACCAGGGAAACAGAAGAGAGAATTACATATTGGGAATGAAAATGCACAGAAAAAAGGACAACCCAGAAGAGAATAAAAAAATAACAATATTAAAAGAAAATATGTTCACCATACAAGGAAAGCTTACTGAATTCTTTTTAAAACATTTTTATTTAAAGTTTTAAGATCTGAATTCTATTCTTTCTTCTCTCCCTCCCCTATCCCTAAGACTGTAAGCAATCAGATATAGATTACACATGTGCAATTATGTAAAACATTTACCTATTAGTTATTTTGTTCAAGATTTGAATTTAAAAAAAAGAAAGAAATTAAAAGAAAACATAATGCTTCACTCTATATTCAATTAATATCAGTTATTTTTCTGGAGGTATATAGTATGCTTCATAATTAATGCTTTGGAATTATCTGGATCATTGTGTTGCTAAGAATAGCTACATAATTCATGATTCTCCATCAAGCAATATTGCTGTTACTGTATTCTGTTCACTTTGCTATGCATCAGTCCCTGGAAGTCTTTCTAAATCACGTTACTTGTCATTTTTTATAGGACAGTAATACTCCATTAAAATCATATACCACAACTTGTTCAGCCATTCCACAATTAATAAGCATCCTTTTGAACAGTTTTCAAGGTTCTAATTACACAGTATAATGAACACTCTATTCAATAACAAATCAGAGCAAAACATTCACAGTAAATCAAGGTACAGCATTCACAATGTTAAAAATTGTCACAGATAATCAGAATACAGCACTCACAACAACTTATCACAGAAAATGGCCACATAGTTTTCACCACAGTGATCACAGTTTTGAACAAAGTACAATCATTTAGTCAATCAATCACTTAGTAGCTCAATTATCCAATCAACCCAATTATTCAATCATCCTTAAAGGAGGCTTTCTTCCTTAAGAGTCACAGTATACAATAGTAAAAGCTCTCCACTCATGAGGCACACTAAGTTACAATATCAATCACTACTTTGCATTCTCTTAAGAAGTAGTATAAAACACACAGGCCATCTACCCCTCAGTCACAAATAAGTTACAATCTTCTTACAATCAGTCAGTACACAGTATTCAAATAAAGTCTTCTTTCAGCTTGACTTGGGTTAGTCTCTCAGATTCCCTGGATTTCCTCCCATGGTCCCAGCTCCTACCTGGATTCACCAAACTGTCACTTGGGTTCAAAGGCAGATAACTCCCAGTTCCTTGTCCATCTCTCTGTGCTATTCCTGTTACATGCTGAAGCTCACAATGTCCAGTCCACCTTAAATCCCTCACAATCTCTGTTCCCAGGAAGTCAAGCCTTAACAAAGCCACAAACAGATTAATACAAAGTGCCAACATCACAGTCATGCTTCCTCAGTCTTCACCAGCTTTCAGGAGAAGCTGGCAGCTCCCCAGCAGAAGCTCCAGCTGTTCCCAGAATCAAAATCACTTCACCCAGATTCCCAAAATCAAAATAATTCTCTCTAGCCTGGGCCTTTTCTCTTCAGTCTCCTTGGCAGCAGCTGCTTCTGCCTCCATGAAGTTTATCCCTAGGAGGTCTGACTCTCCCTCTCTGGGGCTTTACCTTATATAAAGTATTGCTCCTCCCTTTTCATACCCTTCCTGTTACGTCAGCAACAGGAGTTCATACCTTCTGTTTCTTTAACAGAGTTTTAATCTGAACTAGATGCTAAGTACCTGTCAGCTTAGCAATACAAAAGGAACTTCAAATTTCATTATTATTACAAGACCTAACACTGGTATTGCTGGATCAAAGGTAATTCACAGTTTTATATCCCTTTAAGCATATTTCTAAATTATTTTCCAGAATAGTTAGATCAATTCACAACTTCAACAGTGCATTAATGTCCCAGTTTTCCCACATCCCTTCCAATATCCAACATTTTCCTTTTTTGTCAGAGTGTCTACTCTGATAGCATACTGAATTCTAAGACAAGATATGCAAATACAAACTAAATATCATAGGTCTCCTAGAAATACACAACAGGAGAAAAGAATTATGAAGGAAATAACAAAGAAATAGTGCAGGAAATAATAGAACTGCCCATAACTTCAAAATATAGGAAAAGAAATTCCAATTGAAAAAATTCACACCACCTCCAGAAAAAAGGCTATAATCTCCAAAACATATAGTGGATATATTTAATGATTCAATGTAGAAACAACAAGTTCTACAAGTCATAAGGAAAAAGACCTTCAAATGCAAAGGAAAGGACATTCAAATGATGTAAGACTACTTCACGATAGCCACTAGAAAAAAGGAGGAGGGAATGGAATGTTCAGAAAAGCAACAAAGCTAAGGATGCAGCCCAGGGTTAGTTATCCTACAAACCCAAGATTAACCATATAGAATAAATGATGAACATTCAGCAATAAAGAAAAATTTGAAATAATTTAGGAAAAAAACATAACTGAAGAGATCATTTGGCTGTTGAACACCCCAAACAATAGAAATGGAACAGGAGTGAATGAATGTCACAGGCAAAGATAGAAATAGTAACGAAATTGACAATAGAGAGAGACCAGTAAGAGAATACTTTCTAAATGTACCCAAAGAGACAGTAGTATAAGTAAAAATCTGGTAGAGGTAAGAGTGAAGACGTTGTCAGGGGGTATTATGGATGGAACCTGATAACACCCTACCCATAAGTGAATGCTTCTTTTGAGGAAATATATCACAGCATAGGAAAGTGGGAAAGAGGAGAAGAGAGGGATAGAGAGTAGTAAGTGTTGTACTGGATAAAGGCCTTGAAGTGAGGGGAAAGTGACCTCTGTGGTCTCAGAATGAAAATCTCTAGGGGTGTGTGGGAGAAGGGCAAAAGTTTTGGAAAGGGAAAGATAGAAAGAAGGCCTTACTTTGGAGGTATCAGGGATTCCACTTATGAATGCTATACTGAGTGAAGAGAAATAGTTGGTAAAGGGAAATAAGTACCTTATCCTGGATAAGACTGAAAGAGGGATTTGGTGCTTGAAAAGTCTATATGTCCTGGGAAGTGGGTTGTTGGAACAACGACTTGAAAAATAATGCTCCAAATCACTAGTAATAAGAGAAATATAAATCAAAACAACTCTGAGATTTAACCTTACACTCTGAAATTGGCAAAAAATGAACCAAAAGTTACAACTTTTAATGCTGAATGATTCTGGAAAGATAGGCACACTAATACATAGTTGGTGGAGCTGTGAAATGGTACAATGATTTTGAAAAGCATTTTGTAATTAGGCAAACAAAGTAACTAAAATGTCAATACCCTTTGAACCAGAGACCCTATTACTGAGTTCATACCCCCAAAGAAGCTATTGTAAGAAAAAGTCTCCATATTTTCCAAAATATTTCAAACAGCACTTTTTATGATGGCTGAAAATTGGAAACAAAGTGTACACCCATTAACTTGGTGATGATTAAACAA
The DNA here is from genome assembly GCF_028583685.1 of Petaurus breviceps papuanus. Taxonomy (NCBI): domain Eukaryota; kingdom Metazoa; phylum Chordata; class Mammalia; order Diprotodontia; family Petauridae; genus Petaurus; species Petaurus breviceps. Next base: position 42,643,125 of record NW_027185764.1, on the reverse strand, counting down.
ATTGTCTTATGTGACTATAATGGAATATTACCGTACTTTAAGAAATGGTATATGTGGTGAATTCAGAGAAGTATGGCAAAATCTATAGGAAGTGATGCAGACTGAAGTAGAGCCAAGAAAATAATATACTCAATACTACAATAATACAAATGGAAAGACCTACACACCAGAATATTTAAAGTAAATATAAGGAAATTATAAGGAACAAATGAGACTCAAATGAAGAGATTTGAGAACACATCTCCAGCCTACCCCTTTGTGGTGATGGGTACTTTACAGGTGTTACACCTTGCACGTGTTTTTGGATTTTTTCCAATATATCGATTGGTTGTGTTGCCTTTTATTATTCTTCTTTTTCTCTCCAAGAAACACTATTTGTAATGTAGGATATCATTCCAGGAAGAGGAGTAGAAGGTATACATTTGATACTATGGTAACATGAGAAAGAGAAAATGTGAATAAAAACTTGTTTAAGAAAAGAAAACTGGTCTTAAGGGGCGGAGTCAAGATGGTGGAGTATGAAACAGTCCATCTAAGCAGCTCTGGCTCCCACCACCTCCAATTCATGTAAAAGGAAACTCTAAACAAACTTTGGAGCTACAGAACCCACAAAATGACACAGAGAAGCTAACCTCCTGCTGAGGACAGCCTGGCAGGCCTGCAGGAATTGGCCAGTGTAGCACTCTAGGAGCCAAGTCCAGCCTCACATGAGCCAGAGATTTTAGCCCCAGGGTGAGCCTGCCAGCCTCGGGTTGGAGGAACTCCAGATCACCAGCAGTTGTGGCAGTCCAGAAATATCAACACATAGATGCTAAGGACAAAGTGAGAGGTCAGTGCAATGTGGACTTTGGGATCTAGTAGTTGGGAGTGCATTGGCTTTTTCCCCTGGGGTGAGAAGCCACCAAGGGCGGCAGTGCAGCTGCCTCCACAAGGCAGCTTCAGCTCCTGGCTTGCAGACTGTAGGGAGACCAAGCAACCAGTCTGAAGGATAATTGCTTTTGCTTTAACCTGCTTGGATCTGGATTGCAGTGTAGGTTGAAGATCCTGGGGTGTGTGACCAGCTTGCCAGAGCATGTAGGGGCTTCAGAGAGGGCACCCAACTAATACCTCAAGCAGCCGAGAAAACCCCAGCATTTCGAACAAAGCTCCCCTGTCTGGTGGCAGAGTCTTACTGTGGCAAAAAGCCAAAAAGTCAACAAATTTGAGTGGCAAAATGACCAGGCAAAGGAAGCAAATGAGGCAAAGCAATCCAACATTAGACTCCTATTTTGGGGACAAAAAGGATCAAAGAGTGGAAGAGGAGTAAGACAGCAAAGTCAGAACTCCTGCACCAAAAGCTTCCAAGAAAAACGCAATCTGGTTGCAGGCCATAGAGTACCTTAAGAAGCAGATAAGAGAAGTGGAGGAAAAATTGGGAAGAGAAATGAGAACAATGGAAGAAAATTTTGAAATAAGAATCAACAGCCTAATTGAGGAAAATAATACCTTAAAAAACAGACTAACTGAAATGGAAAAAGAAGCTAAAAAAAAGGCATGGAGGAGAAGAATGCCTTAAAAAGCCGAATTTGCCAGATGGAAAAAGAATCTCAAAAGCTCACTGAGGAGAATCACTGCTTCAGAATTAGACTGGAGCAAATGGAAGGTAATGACTTTATGAGAAATCAAGATACTATTAAACATATCCAAACAAATGAAAAAATAGAAGGCAATGTGAAATATCTCATTGGAATAACCACTGACCTGGAAAATAGATCCAGGAGAGATAATTTAAAAATTATTGGGCTACCTGAAAGCCATGATCAAAGAAAGAAGCTAGAAACCATCCTCCAAGAAATTCTCAAAGAAAACTGCCCTGATGTTTTAAAACCAGAAGGAAAAATAGAGCATGAAAGAATCCACCCATCACCCTTTGAAAAAGATCCCAAAAAGAAAACTCCTAGGAATATTATAGCCAGGTTCTGAAATTCTCTGATCAAGGAGAGAATATTACAAGCAGCCAGGAAGAAACAATTTTAATATTGTGGAAACACAATCAAATCAGGATACCTCAGGATCTGGCAGCTTCTTCACTGAGGGATCAACGGCCTTGGAATATGATATTCTGGAGGGTAAAGGAGCTGGGATTAAAACCAAGAATCACCTACCCAGCAAAACTGAGTATCATGTTTCAGGGGAAAATGTGGTTATTCAGTGGAACAGTGGACTATCAAGCATTCTTGATGAAAAAACCAGAGTTGAATAGAAAATTTGACATTCAGATACAAGAAGCAAGAGAAGCATGAGAAGGTAAACAGGGAAAAAAATCATAAAGAACTTATCAAAGTTGAACTATTAACATTCCTACATGCAAAAATGATAATTGTAAATGATAAAACTTTTCTCAGTATGAAAATAGTTGAAGGGAATAGAAATATATATAACCACACACACACACACACACACACACATACATATATATATATATGTTTACATCAGAGGGTATACAGGCATATGAATACATATGTGAATATGTGTATATATGTTTACAGGTATCCATAGAGAGAGGGCATAGGACCAATTTAATAGGAAGGGATGATACTTAAAGGTGAAATAAAGAGGTGAGAGAGGAATATAATGAGAGGACATGGGGAGAGACGGAATGGGTAAACCATCTCATATAGAACAGGCAAGGGAAGATGGCTACAATGGAGGGGAAGAATAGGAGGGCAAAAGGGAATGGGTCAACCTTATTCTCATTGAATTTGGCTCAGGGAAGGAATGACATACACACTAAATAGGGTATCTCACCCTACAAAAGAGTGGGGGGCAGGGGATGATGGGGGGCGATGATGGAAGGGAGAGCAGGCAGCGGGGAGGGACATTGGAAGCACCCACTTTTGAAAAGGGATGGGATCAAAGTAGAGAATAGAACAAGTGGGAGGTGGGATAGGAGGGAGGGAAATATAGTCAGTCTTTTACAATATATCTACTATGGTAAGGTTTTGCATTAGCTGCACATGTACAACCTATACTGAAATGCTTATCTTCCTAGTAAGGGTGGGTGACAAGGAAGGAAGGGAATGAATCTGGAATTCAAAGTTTTAAAATCAAATGTTTAAATATATATGTATATACTATTATTAATACTATTTTGCATGTAATTGGGAAATAAGGGATTTATTGGGAATTGGGAAATATAGGCACTGGGGCATAGAGATCCACCATGCCCTACTGGAAAAGTCAAATGGAGTATGGGAGAAGATATGGGAGAAAGCAGATTGGAGGAGGGGATATCCTGTGGGACTGCTATTTTGGGGTGGTGGGTAGGGGAAAAAACGGGGAGAAAATTTGTAACTCAAAATCTGGTGGAAATGAATGACATAAATCAGAAGTTATTAAAGCATTTGAAAAATGAAAAAAAAGAAAAGAAAAGAAAACTGAGGCAGAGAGAGATTATGTAATTTACTCAAGGTTAACAAAACTGTTTTAAGACTTGAACCCATGTCTTCCTCACTTGTAGTCTCTTCAAGAATGAAGGATGAACAACAACCACCACCCAGTGTCTTCTCTATTGTAAAACTTCATCATTAGTGAATACAATAATATCAGTTTCATAGAATTCAACTGATGTGCAAATGTGTTTGTTATATATGAGGAATCTATTGCACATTGCATGTAAGTAATATCAATGACTTATTGTAAAAAATTTCATCAAATTAAATATGAGTAATAAAAAAGGGCTGGTGGTGTGACAAATTGTATTAGATTGCTATATTGCTGATATCAAGACAAAGTAGAACAACCTCCCATTTTATTAGAAGGACTTACTATAACATATTTATGGGACATCTTGTATGTTAGTCCCACATGATGAGCGGGTATAGATGGGTTGCGATCTGTATCATTCCAAGGAGTATAGACAGGATTATAGCTCTCAAGCTAAGAGAGATTGCTGAGACCTTCAAGTCCAGCCATTATTTCATTAGACAAATTAGTGAAGAGTGGTAACGTATCATAGATAGAGGGCTGTAAAGGAATGCAGATTTCCTCCAAACCAACATCTGAATTATGCTTATCAGGAAACTGAGAACCACAGAGATTAAAGCACTTACACAAAGACACACGTATGTATGTGGCAGAGCCACATTGATGAGATCACAAATGTGTCAGATTTTCAGAATAAGATTGAAGACACTTGACAAAATAAAAAATACATGATCAAATCAACCATGGCAGTTCATTTGGAATTTTGAGTTGTACAGTAAAAGCTCATTAAGTTAATTTAGTCTGTTAATTAAAAATCTACAATCATTGGATAAGGCAGGTCTGGCTGGAGTTTACATTTACTTTTTTCTGTTAACAGTTTTCTAAGAAAGTTAATAATGTTAATGAGATTGGGAGAGTGGGGTGTCACAACTCTTAAGAAAAGGAATTGTTTTCTAATGTACTAAGCACTTCAAAATTATTATATATATATACATATATATATATACAAACAATTAATCTGCAAATTATAAACCTTGCTTATCTAGTCTCAGTAGTGCTTCCTCTAAGAATTTCTACTGCCTAAATTGTGGTTACTGAGAGTACTTTTAAGTAACAAAGCTGCATTTTTTTCAATCTATTCAGACTTTCATTAGCTAAACAAGCATTTTTCTTGTTAGAGAGAACTGAACATCAGATTTCATGTATAGGAAAGTCTCAGGTAGAAAAATAGCCTCCACCAAATGAAGAAGTCCCATCCCTTCTCTGCAACTTGCAGTGTTAGAGAGCTGCCAAAGGCAATGGGAGGTGATGTGGATTGTCCAAGGTCATACTGTTAGTATGTCAGAAACTGAACTTGAATCCAGTTCAGCTGTCTACTTGTTTTATGAAGCTGCCCCATTTGTCCAAAGATACTTTAAATCAGTGAGGTTTTAGAGTACCATCGAACAACTCTGTTGAAATTGGTCAGATTGAATGAGCAATAAATAGATCATTTCAGAAGTCACACACACTGGATCACAGTTTGTTCTTTCTAATCTTTCTCTTTTCCTTTCCATTCATCCAGAGATATCACTAATTATTCTACTAATTATATCTGACAGACACTAGCAAGCCACTTAACCTCTCTGAGGCCTTTATTTTCCCATCTATAAAGCGAGGAGGCTGGACTTAGTGATCTCTAAAGTTCCTTCCAGTTAGAAAATACCAGGAGCTAATAATTCTTTCAATGACAACCTATCTGTCAATTAGGAAATTAAAAGGAAAAAAAAACTAGCCCAGCGGAATGGTAATAGCAAAAACAAGAGTACTAGAGATGGATGGTTTTGGCTCAGCCCTATCACCATCTCTTTGAATTGACCAGGATGATGGTGAAGGAAGATAGGAAAGCAATCATAAATTCCCCTAGGAGTTAGTTGGTGAGTACAAGGAATTCATGAAAAGACCCAAGGATCAGCAAAACTTGAATGAGCACATGTGGGTTTTATTTTACCATTTATTATTTCATCTCTGAATGCTAGAAATATTGTCAATGAACATCAGCTATTTAGTACTCATTTCAATCCATTGTCAGGAGCTGGCAGGCATGGATGGATTCTGTAGGTTGCATTTAGGCTTCCTGAAGAAGTGCTGTGAAATCTGTCTGAGTGAACAGCCCAAGGGACCAGCAAAAATTGGTTCTGTTGTAAGAAATGGTCTTTAGCTAAAGGTTAAGCAAAATCGTACTGATGATATTTTAAACTGATTGTTTGAGACAGTGATTCCTTTAGAAGTGGTCCTTAGCAAGTTCACTCTTCATTTCTTTCATATGTGTGTGTGTGTGTGTGTGTATGTGTATTCACTGCCCTTTTATTTCATTGACTGTCCTTGTATCTTTTGGTCTTTGGCTACTTCTTCCTCCATGGCACCCCCCTCCCAGTACCAATCAACTGTCACTCTACGCTTCACAAAAATACGTGCATTTAGTGAAATGTACTTTAATATTTGCTTGTATCAATCTATACGCTCTCTTTTTTTGGGTACCAGTCCCACCCTATTAATTTCTTTGTTCCGTGGAATAATCAAAGGGGATTGAGTTTACTTTTGTGGGCTTGATTGGGGAACTTTATTATTGAAATGTCAATTCTTGGTTGGTTACACTGTTTTACTGCATTTGGGTTTTGGTTTTTATATAGTTTTGTTTAAGGGCATTGTAGAAATGAGTTAATAATTTAAATCAGTGTCTATAAAAGGTCCCTAAAGGTGATTATTTTCCTAACAACTATGCATTTCACAATGTCTTTTCAATCACACACACCATTATGGGGCATATGTCTCTTTTCTTGAGGAAAAATATTTTTGTATCCCAACTGGGAAACAAATGTGCATATAAACAGCTAGTTAGACATTTTCTACACAATCTATTTGTGCAAATATCCATTTTCAATTAAACATACACCTGATGATGCATTTGCATTAAAGATGTAATTAAAGGAGCTCTTTGAAAATTTAGTCATGTAATGTCATTTTAATATTCAACTTTTCTCTCCATTAGTTTTAATAATAATTCTTTGTACTTACATTACCCTTTGGTTTTTCAAAGCTCAAAGTCTCTCAGATTTTTTTTTTTATTATGTGATGGTCACTTTTCTTCACATCCTAAAAGGCAAATAATTCACTTCCAGTGGAAAAATTACCTCTAAGCATATGTATTTAGAATCAGGAAGTCATTGTATTCTTACATGCCTGGCCCTGAGGGCATAGAGTTTCATATTAAATTTTTTAGGAAAGCAAATGTGAATTCAACATTGAAACACTTTCCGCAAAAATCTTGTTTCAACCGTGGTTCAAAGCATGATGTGAAAAATAGATGCTCTATGGAAAGCTCAGACATGTTCAATGAAGCACTAGAAGTCTGGGTGGGACAGCAAGAAGGGGCTTCCCATAGATAGAAAGTCATAGTCTTCCAGCAGCTGTACAAGGATAAGAGTGAACACACTTTCCCTTGGTCTTCTTATTACCTTTCAAAGATGGTGTGCTGGATGATCCTAGCTGCTGATCAGCAGAACAGAAGTAAAGATTCTGTAGGGCTCAAAAATTTATTTTATTTTATTTTTTATTTTGTGCTTTTTGGAGAAGGAAAGGTAGGGCATTTGGGATTAAGTGACTTGCCCAAAGTCACATGGCAAGTAAGTGTGTTAAGTGTCTGAGGCCAGATTTGAACTCAGGTCCTCCTGACTCCAGGGCTGGTGCTATATTCCCTGCACCACCTAGCCACCCCAAGTGCTCAAGAAATTGATGAGAACTATATAGAACAACCTATTCCTTGGGAAGACCAAATTGAGAAATAATTTGTTATGGAAAAAATTGCAAGGTCTTGGCATCTTGGAGCATTAGGGATCATTGAGTCCAACTCCTTCCTTTTATAGATGAAAAAAAGGAGAAGCAAAGTTGAGGAGACTACAGGATATACACACAGAAAATAAAAATGCAAGCTAGGGTGTGATGAGGACCAAGGAGAGCTCCAAAGTATTCTATTAGTCATGGAATATGTCAGTTTGCATTTAAACTTGTGTTCAGCAGTGAAAATCCTGTTATATTAATTTTAGAATACAGTCTGTGTCAAATTTACAGTCAAATTGAAAAGAATAAAGATTTTTGATCATCCCTTATACAAATAATTTTTAAACACCCTGGTCAATCAAAATTTTACTAGATTGTGGAATTTTCCTGTGTCTTTTCTCTACAGTAAAGTAACATAATGGCTATAATGCTAGGCTTAGAATCAGGAAACCTTGAATTCATATCCCACTCCTAACACATTCTAGTGATATGGTCCTGGGCAAGACATTTAACCTTTATATGCTCTCTGAGACTTATCAACTAAGTCAGCAATCTATTGTCTGTGGTAGATGGAGTTCCCACACCTGGAGTTCACATTGCTGAACACTGAAGATATCCTAGATTCCTTGTGTATCTGTTTTTTTTTCTTTTTGCTTACCTAAACATTCCATATAAAAATACACTCCCACTTCCCCATTCTATATTAAGTTCTGCAAAGGCAAGGGATGCAACTATTCCTTTTATGACTTTCTGCCACATCTAATATGTCTCTGTAGACAACAGTTAAAAAAATATTGACAACTGATTTGCAGCTCTAATTCACAGAAACCTAATGAAATTTAATACATATGTTCAAATTTCCAGAGTTTCTTGAAACATTTCTCCTTGACAATCATCTTATTTTTTTTCTATTTTCTATGCCCTGGATATCCCAAGTTTCGTGACTTAAGCACCTGTATAATTTTTCATACTTTAAACAAGTATTATCATATACCTAAAATGAGCCACAGACCTTGCTAGGTGGTATGTATACAAAGACAGAAATACAAAAAACATGAAACCATTCTTGCCCTCAAGGAGCTTAAATGCTACCATTAACTTGGGCTCTATTTACCTCTGAGTCCATACAATAAATTAAATTATTTAGAATTCTCTTTCTTTGGCAGGTTATCTATGATTGGAATGTAAATTGCATATACCTGGAAGAGACAATAAAAACATTTCCCCAGGTGGATGACCACACTGGGTCTTTTGTATCTGATAGAAGGGGTCTCCCCCTGGAATATATAAAGGCAGCCCCACTAGTTTCAGAAGTTTCTCAGACCATAAAGAATCTTTAGATTGTGACACATCCCATGAATAATAGAGCACTTTGGAGCTCTCTTTGGTCCTCATCATAACCCCATCCTACAGAAGAAATATAGAATGATAGTTAGCAGGGTTGGAAGAATCAAGTGAGGGATTTGGTGGATGAAGAGGACATGGGTATGCTTATACAAAATAAGAATGGAGCCAGTAGATAGGAAAAAATGAAAATAAAAGATAGAGTTGGAATAACAAGAACAATCTTTTGGAGGAGATGGATGGAATGTGATCACTTGTGTAGGTAGTGGGTTAGGAACAAGGCCACATCTTAAAGTGAGACAAGGGTGAAGTAGGAGATAATGGCAAATGACATATAAGTAATGAGATGAATAAGAAGGGAGTAGAGGGAACTCAATTGTGAATTGCCTCAAATATTTTGTAAAATTTATGAGGCAAAATTCTTAGCTCAGATTATGGGGGTGGAAGAGGTAATGGAACCATGGTAGGTTGAGGAGGGATAAAAGTCTGAAAGAGCTACTGTGGAGAGTGGGATAGTTAGTTCATAAGGGAGAATTGCCTAGCATTACTAAGGGCACCATTGAAGTTGTATGATATAAATTTGTAGTGAACCCAGTGAGAATGCTTGAGTGAGTTCTCTCCATGTTTATTCAGCAGCATGTGTTTAGGAGTGAAAGCAATGGATAGTAGAAGGGATACAAGGCTAAGGCTAGAGAGGGTGGAAACAGTGATATGACTCAAGAGAGAAGGAAAATGTAGAGTTTAACTTGTTTACCAAGGGGTTAAGATGAGAAAAACAGAAGAGAGTATCTAGATCAGTGATGGTGAATTATACAATGGTTATGACTTGAGAGGAAACTGAGATATCAAGGGATTGAAGATCATATTATATAGTTGAAGATCAGGTTTTCATAAGGGGATATAGAGAAAGAGGTGTAAAGTTAGTAAATTATGATCAGAGAAGATTTTGGAGTTACTCAGTAGGGAGGTGGCTCATTCATAGGTGATGGCAAAATCAAGGGTATTACAGTCTTTGTGTGTGACTGAGGTAGAGTGGAGGAGTAACTCATGGAAATTGAGTAGACTGAGGAAATGTGTGGTTAGGGTGTTTGTGGGAGAGCCACTTCTATCTATCTATCTATCTATCTATCTATCTATCTATCTATCTATCT
>NW_027185764.1:42612448-42633336 GCF_028583685.1 Petaurus breviceps papuanus | reverse complement strand
TCTATCTATCTATCTATCTATCTATCTATCTATCTATCTATCTATCTATCTATCTATCTATCTATCTATCTATCTATGCAATCTCCAAATATGAGGGTAAAATTTGGGGAAGAGAGTAAAATTGTGAGCCAGGTACTGAACCTATTGAGGAAGGATAAAAAGGCACTGACCCGGAGGGCCTTAAATAATGGCGACCAGCATTTTGATTGAGTGGGAGATATGAATTGCAGGAATCTTAAAAGAAGAGAGTTAACTGAGTGAAGGAGGTAAAGGGAGAGCTTGGAAAGGACAAAGGTAAGTAAGGAGTATTTTAAATCCCTTGCCTCAACCAGTGAACTAAGGGGGGGGGGGGGGGGGGGGGGGGTGGGGGAAGAGGGAGGGATGAGTGAAGATACAGGCAATACTGAAAATGGAAGCCAGGGAGGCTATGTAATCACAGGAAACTAGGTTTCAGTAATAACTGGAAGATGGAAGGAATGAGAGGGGGGAAAATGTAGGATGAAAGGAAGTTTGTTTCCCATGGCATAAGCATTCCAGAGGGCACAGTGGAAAGTCTGGGTGGAACTTTGAGGGAGAAGGATGGAGGAGGTTATAGATAAGGAGCAAATTAGGAAATGAGCTCTATATAATGACCTACAAGGGTTCAGAATCAATGGGTTGTATAAGGTATGACCAGGTGTAAGAATGCTTTTCGCTGATTGGAAGACATCACTCCTTTTCCCAGAGGAGACTGGAGATCAGAAGGCAGATAAAAACAAAAGATGGATAGTTATGTGGGAGGTCCGGTTTTGCTATTCATCTTCCCTTCAAAGCCTGGGAAATCAAGCCAGCAGCTGAAAGTAGAAGTTGTCTTATGATGGCACTGATGATAGTCACACCATTGTCCTCTAGTAACCTTTTAGGGACGTGCACAGCAGAAAGTGCAAGACACGTGGTCAGAGGAAGGTCTTCTGTGATACTGACTTGGTTCCTCAGTCCTTGAACACTTTCTAGAATATTGTAGGATTTCTTCTTTTACCTGAAAGTTCTAGATTTTTACTATGACACTCCTTGGAGTTTTGTTTGTGGGTTTCTTACAGGAGGTAACAGATAGATTTCTTCTATTTTCACTTTGCTTGAGGCTTATAGTACAGTGTAAGGTCTAGTACTGTTGAATCTGCTTCCTCTACATCTTTCCCTCCCCCCCCCTCCATTTCCTTGAAGTTCCTGAGAATTGGTTCTTCCAAATAAATTTTTCTTTTTTTTTTTAGTAATTCAATTGGGATGTCATTAAATAAATAGTTAGGTAAAAATGTTGTTTTGTAATTATATTGGCTTTACCTAACCATGAACAATAAATATCACTTCAATTACTTAGATCTGACTTTATTTGTATAAAAAGTGTTTTATGTTTATATTAATATAGTTCCTGTGTCTATTTTGGCAGGTATACTTTCAGGTATTTTATACTGTCTAGTTGTTTTAAATGGTCTAAAACAACATTTAGTTGCTGACACACAGTGTAGTTTCTCTATTTTTCTTTTTGATTAAATCAATCTTAGCTTTAAGAGTGTCTCAGACCATGATTATTACCCCTGCTTTTTTAAATAAAAATTTCTACTCCTGGCCTTTGTTTTATTTTTGTATGTATCTTTTGTTTTTATAGCATTTCATAAAAGCGACATAACATGGAATTCAAAATTTTAATCTGCTATCACTTTCCATTTTATGAATAAATTCATCCCATTCACATTCTAAGCTATACATACATACATACACACATGTGTATGTGTGTGTGTGTATTTTAAGAAGCTTCATTTTTGGTCAGGCTTTTCTGGCTGAACCCCTGACCTAGGCTGACAACATACACATATTGTAGTTTCTCTTTGGATTTAATGATCATTTCTTGGAACAATACTTTTTAAAGAAATTCTTGGACCAGTACTATTTTAAGAAATAAATTTTTGATGGAGTAGCTTCTTGTAAGAAAGATGTCCCATTTTGCTTCTGCTCTCTTCGCTGGTAATTTATTTTTTCATCTCTGAATATTATAAACATTTTTATATCAGAATATGCTCCTTGAAAGCAGGGGTCATATTGTGTGTGTGTGTGTGTGTGTTTGTGTGTGTGTGTGTGTGTGTTTTAAATCCAAGGGCTCTACTGTCAAACGCATAGAGCTCTGGGACTAGAGTCAGGATCTGAGTTCAAATCCAATCTCAGACAATAACCTTGTAACCCTGGGTAAGCCTTAACTCTCTCTCTGTCTCTCTCTGTCTCTATCTCTGTCTCTGTCTCTCTCTGTCTCTCTATACATACATACATACATACATACTTATGTTCCTCTTCAATTAAAGAGGCAAAATAGCTATCCCACTTTACCAAATCTTACTTTGCAATTATATAGATTAAAACTTTTTTTTAGTATACTTTCTCTGATATCTGATTCAACTATAGTAAGGATGTGGCTCCCAGTGCCCGCAAGTTGTACATAATAGCCACTCAAACACTTTTTTTATTCAAGTGAATAGTCTCCATTTTCTCATCTATCTGTAAAGAAAGATTCAAATGACTTCCAATGAGAGCCACTGCGAAAACATAGTTATGAGCTCTTATGACACAAATCCGCAGATGGGTAGAAGATACTAGCTAATGTGAAATAATGTTGATCGAGCTCTTTTCTTCTGATTCCCAAACAAATCATGATAAAATACAGGTCAGATTTTTATAGCTTGTTGTTATTGGCTTTACTATTAGAAACTATAGGTGAGAAGCACTAAACTAGTATCCACAAAACTTTAAAATGCCTTGTTGAAATATTCAGGCATGACTTGAATTTTCATCCATTTGTATTTTTTAGAAACTCTAAGCTACTGTGAAGAAAGTAAAAAGACTTCATATATATTCAGATGATAGATTTAAAATCCTAAGTTTGATCATTTTCAAAGGAGTATTAATATAAAAATAATAACAGATAAGTTTCAGAATTATATAACTGGGAGACAGAGCCTGAAAATGGATGATACAATGGTATGTCTTTACAATAGGCATGAACTAAGAAAAGGTTTACAAATCTGAGAAATTGAAGAGTTTCATGGAACCATTAGGAACGAAGTCAGTAAGAAACTTAAGATTTTTTCTATCTTAATTTATATGAATCTTTAATTTCTGTAGTGTTTTTTTTTAATGTTTACCCTTTATTACAATTCAGGTATAATCTGCCAGTCATAAAACTGCAACAAAGATTTCAGACTATTTCTACAAGAAGAGGATACTACAAAAAGGATATTAAAGTCACTGATATCTCCAAACATTATCATGACATTTCGATTTCTAAATTGCAGGAAGATGAAAGTTGGAATTCCAGTGTTTCAGATCCCACATAAGGAAGATCAGAAGGAAATTATTTGTTGAAGCATACGGTTCACTGGACACAGTTGGTAGAATTTTCCAAGTGCTTGAATCATTCTTCTCCCTCCTTCTCCCTAACTCCTACCTAAATGGACTGTGGACAAGAAAGGAGACAAAAGTAAAATCTATCAAACATGAGAGCCAAAAGTGTGGTTCACAAAAAAGCCTAGTAAGAGCAGTTGAGTCTGTTGGATAGAATTAAATCATTTTTAGGATGGATTCCATTGATCTCTGCTTTCCTTCCTGTTTCTCCTAGCTACTATGCCTGTACATCTATGAAATATGTGCTCCCATTGTTTTCTCACTATATATTAATTTCCTAATAGTGCATTGAAGCTCTAAAATTTTTAAACATACAAAGATTACACTTTGGATAGAAATTACCAACTACAACTTCTGTCTATAAACTTTTACTTCAAGAACTAGAAAGGTCCTCAGAAGGCATTTAATCTAACTTTCTCAATTTATAGACCAGGAAATTAAGTGAGATATTTCACATATCAGGGGCAGGATCTGCACTCCAGTCTTTTGGTTGAGCCAATGACCTTTCCACTGTAGCATATTCCCTTTCATATTTTGGAAGATAGAGGGGGGAAAAAAGAAAATGATTGGAGTTGGGGGGTTGGGTTATGCATTTCTTTCACTGAATTCAATGAAACAGTCATTTATTTAGTAAGTACCTACTATATGAAGAACAGTATTCTAGACCCTGGAGATGCAAGCCAGGATCAATGAAGTCATTATCCTAAAGGAGGTTACATTGTTCTATTGGAGTATAGAAAGTTCACAGAAAAGTAAATAGAAGATAATCTGAGGAAGGGAAGAGCACTAACTGTGAAGAAGAAAGAATGCTTTATGAAGGTGGCACATGAGCTAAGGCTTTAGAAAAGAGAAGAATTTTAAGATATAGATTAGGAAGTAGAGCAGTCTATGTATATGGGGATATCTTATATGGTTGCAGAGAGATTGGAAGTAGATTGATGAGTTTGGGGAAGAACTAATCTCTTTGAGATGGAATGTACAGAATAGAAAAAAATGGGTAATATTAAATAAGGCTAAAGAGTTAGGTTGAAGTCAGAATATAGATGGTCCTAGATACCAGGAAAAGACCAATAAGGAGTCAATAAAGTTGTTGCTGTTGTGGTTGTTATTGTTTTTTAGTAGAGAAGTGATATTGTCAAATCTTTGCCTTAGAAATTTATCAGGTGTGTAAATGATTAATTAGAGAAAATAATGATTGGTGGTAGCAGGCAAGTTAGGAGACTATTGTAACAGTTTAGGAGAGATAAAAATTATCTGAAATAGGGTGTTAATAGTATGAGTAGAGAAAAGGAGTTGGATCAGAGACATGTTATGGGGGTAATATGTACAGAACATTCTTTTCTCCTGTTCCCAACATCCAATCAACTAGGAAGAGCCACAAATAACTATTATTTTGAATCTCATATTTAGGTGATTAAAAAAATAGTGATGGGGGCGGCCAGGTAGCACAGCGAGTAAGAGCACTGGCTCCAGTGTCAGGATGACCTGGGGATAGAATCCAGGCTCAGACACTTAGCACCCACCCAGAAACACCTGGCCATGTAACCTTGAGCAAGTTACTTAACCCCAATTGCTTTAAAAAAAATAAAATATGAAAAAAATAGTGATGCCATCAACTGAGGGTGAGGAGAGGTTTGCTGAGAATCCCAGAGAAGAATTATCACTTAAAATTGGTAGGACAGGAGTCATTACCTTTGGAAGAGTGTTTCTTATTCAAAATGAGCAGAATATGGGAAAAATATAAGGTAGGTTAGCACTGAATATGTAGAAAATATGTTAAGGTATGTAAATCCAGGAAATAATAGGGGAGAGCTTGGATGAGGATAAACTAAAAGAAAAACAAATGTGATATATTCATGAAAGTATATTATAGACCACATTTTTAGACTTTTTCCACTCATTACCCCTTTGCGAGTTTTGACAGCATTCATTACCATTGCAACGTGTGATGACATGCACAGGCAAAGTGTACATGCTATGTGTTCAAAACCAAGGCTGAAGTGAAGTTTTGTAATGAAGCACAGGCACTGCCAGAAACACCTCAGATTCATTACGTGTTTGATTTTTAATTAATTTTTGGTCATTGCATGTTCAAAAATCTTTTACTGTAGCCAAATTTTTTTATGACCCATATGGGGTCATGACCTACAGTTTAAGAAGAGCTGCATAACTGGGAAATAAGATATACAGGCACTGAGGTATAGAAATCCATCTTGCCCTACTAGAAAGTTAGGGGAGGATGGGGGAGGATATAAGAGAGAATAGATTGTGGGAAGGGGTATTCGGTAGGCTTGCTATTTTGGAGTGGGGGTAAGGGAAAGATGGGGAGAAAAACTTGTAAATTTGTGAAAATGAATATTGAAAACTAAAAATAAATAAATAAATTGGAAAAAAATTAAAAAAGAAGTGTTGCATAGACAACTCAGACAGAAGTAAGGATTTGGATAAGTATTTTGTGCAGTCAAATGATATCCTGGCATGATGGTATTATAATGTAACAAGGGGGCTATGCAGACTTCTAAAGGAATTTTCTCACTATCAAATATAGACTAACTAATAAATTCATGGCTTAATTAAAGGTTAATTTCACATTTGAAAGTTATAGAAAGTAAAAATTAAAGCTATTATTCTGGACAAGAGACCAAAAAACAAAAAACAAAACCAAAACCAGCAACACTGATTGACAAAGTAAAATGCTGGGATTTTGGAAGTAACTGCTCCATCATGGATTTTATAGTAAGTTTGATTTGGGGAGAGTAGATTTCAAAAGGTTCTAATAAATAACAATATAGGATCCAATAACCTAGTATTCTGTGAGAGAACCTGTCCTAGGAGAGGTAGGGATTTCTCAAAAGTGAAATTCTGAAGACTTTAGCAAAAATTATTCCATGGAGAAGCAAAAAATGCAGGTGCCTAAACAAGTCAATATGGCTTCACAGGAAACTCATCCAAAATCTAAGATTCCAGAGATGGAAAGAGGTGCAGGTAAGTGAGGATAAAATCAGAGATTAGCATAGTCTGCTAAGAACAGTATCAAAAGTGTTGAAGTCTACAATACTACAGATGTAGATGCTAAGAACAACAAAATTGAGTTTTTACTTACAATGTTAAGGTCATTGTGGGGAGGGGCACAAAGAGATGCCCTGATCTTAAATCCAGTGACATTTCCACTATATCGTTTATTTTGCTGAGTAGTAGAGGGACACGATCAGATCTGCATTATAGAAATATAGAGGATGAAATGGAGCGGGGAGTGACTTGAAGCAGACAGACCCACTACCAGGCTGTTGAAATAATCCAGGTGTAAGATGATAAGGGTCTACACTAAAGTGGTGTCAGTATCAGAAGAAGTATTTGAGAGTCATTGCAAAAGTGAATTTCATAACCCTTGGCAACAGGTTGGATCTAGTGTGTGTGGGGGGGCAGAAGGAGGGGGTGTCAAGGTTGATTTCTTGGTCATGTGCCTGAGGGTATAGGAAGATAGTCTTGCCCCCTATAATAATAGGGAAGGTAGAAGGAAGGGGGAGGATTTAGGAAGGAAAATAGTGAGTTTTGTTTTGGATAGCTGTGTTTAAAATGTCTAATGGACATCCAGTTTGAGATGTCTCAAACGCATTTATAATGTGAATGATTACTCTTCTGCTTGGCCCCAGCAAAGAAAGGAAAAGGAGCAATGTTGGAAGTTAGTGATGCAGATTTAAGCCTAGCTTAAGGAAGGAAACTTTGAGAACTGAGTTCCCCAAGACAAGGCTGGATGGCTATTTATCAGTGAGTTGGTAGAGAGAATTTTTGTCCAGCTATAGCATTTAGATCCTATGCTTCTATGAAATTGAGAGGAGGAGTAAGTTTGGAGAGAAAACATTAATTAAATTTGGGGCATCTTCAACATTCAATTCAGCTTCTGATGTGGCATGTTCAAATATGGAAAAATTGGTGTTTAATATTGTTTTAATTCTTAATTTAATTTTTATTAATAATCTGGTATTTTATACAATTACCTTAAACCAAAGCAAAATACCCAAATCCTTTAGCCATGTACCCTGAGGGTAAACTTTCTTACATATTCCCAATAACTATAGGGTAAGGGAAGGTGGACAAAGTTAGAAAAAACTTTCACTGGAATATTTAGCTCATAATCTACAATCTATGAATGTCTTTGAAATCAGAATTGCTTCTTGGTATTTAATTGGGAATGCTGCCTACAATTTCTTTTTGGGGGATCAGATCTGTTTTTTATTACCTGGAGAAATCTTCTCTACCAATGTAGATCCTCACAATCTCTCCAAATTGTAGTCTGAGAGAGTTACTTGGGGCACTGAGGAGTTAAGTGACTTAGCCAGGGTCATATAACCATTATGAGTCAGAAGCAAAGAATCAGATCCAGTTTCTCCTTGACTCTGAGCCTGGCTCTCTATCCTTCATGCCATGCTGCCTCTCACTATCAAGAATACAAGTATAAAATATTACACCCACTTTCTGTATGTGTATTCTTGTCCTTTTCCAATAGTACAATGGGGAAGTTTCATCTTAACACTTAGTAAAAAAAAAAAAGACAGAAAAAAGAAACCATCCCAAAATAAAATGAAAGGCAACATTCAATCAAAATATATTTCATTTTATTCTTTATATCCAGGAATAATGGGCATTTATAATGTCCTCACCTAGATATACAGAAATTGAAAAAGAAATTTGTTACTCTCTATTTTGGATTCATTTCTTACTGAGGGAAAAAAATAAGTGGGTTAAAGAGATGTGTGAAAACCTTTTTTTTTTTTCAGACTTGCTCTGTATAATTAATGAGTCATCATCTCCCTTGGGCTGTGATTCAGGATGCTAGGCTCTGCTGAGTGAGATTATTGGATCTTTAAAGTCTATGCATTTTGACCTACTATTTCCCATTTCTTTAGACCTCATTTACTTTCCTAGCATTAGGAGCACATTCTTAAAACTCAAAAAGGTCTGACATGAACTTTAAAAATCCCAAGACCATTCTTTGCCAGATATTGTTGGATATTAAGGAGAAATGCAGGGCATCATTTTGTACATTTCCCTAACCTCTGTTGTTGGCTGAGCTATTGGTCTGGCCTATGAATTTTGTTTAACCATACAGTCATAAAATGATGGTAATAATAATGTTCTTTATTTCAAATGTTGAATTTTAGGGAAACAAGTTTGTTTTTTACAGAGGCCAATATTGGATAAGTCAAACCAGGTGACTTCCCTTATGACTAAAAGAAAATTAATAATTGTAAGAGTCGCAATATGTGTGAATATGTATGTATGTATATACATTACATACATAGTCACTGTGTCATATATCACATGTCATAACCATATAATAAAGACCCATTGTAGAGAGGAATTGCAGGGGAAATGAAAATTATAATAAAATATTGCAATTTGTAATGTGGAATGGGGATTAGATCTTTTCCAGGTAGATATAAAGACCAGGCTCAGGATATGAATCCTGGATCCCTGATTTCAAATGTAGCCTATGTTCTACAATAGCATAAGCACAAATGATACAGAGAAGCCAAGAAAAATGAGGAATGAAAAGGCCATTGAAATATATTATTAATAGTGATTTTGGCATAGTTTTAGTAGAGAGGTGGAAATAGAAGCAAGAGTAAACTGAATTAAGTAATAGATGGATAGTGAAAAAGTAGAGGTGAAGATGAACCAGTTCTATTCAGGAATGTTCCTGATGTTAATTTATGCCACTAAGCCTTTTTTTTTTCTTCTTGAGAGGCAACACCTCTAAATGGATAGTTTGTTTTAAGAAATTAAGAAAGTATAATATTTGGGGATTTTACTTCATTTTACTTCCATATTTATGAAAATTATTGAGAGGTTGAAAGAAAAATAAAAGCTATTATTTGGAGCTGTTGCATTCATTTTCACAGTCTAATGCAGCTCACACTCATCTGTGAACAATCTTTCCCCCTACTACACTACAAAATCTTTGAAAGTAGGTACTATACAGATCTTATTTCATTTTTGTTTCCCTGAACATAATTTAGGACACTACAATGGAGCAGATGTTGTCAGCTCTGGTAATAAATGACCAAAGAGTCAGGGAGGTTTTGCAACCATTGTTAACTCCAGAACAACTACAGAGCTCACACAGGTTAAAAATGAAAAGCTTTCTTTATTCCGTTGGGGGAGAGAAATTAGACACATGTTGGGGTCTTCTTTAGTGGGGGACACGAGGCTGTGGGGCTAAACCTTGATTTATATTTTTGCAGCTAGATAAAGAAGCAGTGTAGTACAGTAACTGTTGAAGTCTAAGAGAAATAGTGAAGAATATGAGGCAAGGTTGTCTAGTGACAAAAAGTCCATTCATAGCTGGGATTCATGTCTGGGTCTGTTGGTGCTTGCCTGAACTCAGGAACCATCATTTCTGTGACTCAGTTGCAACAGAGTTCATCCAGAGTGCGAAGGATTGGTGTAGCCTACCTTGGACGTTAGCTCTCGAAAACAAGGTGTCTAAAAAGAGAGAGGTGGTCTTGGATCCTGATAGTATTTAATAAATATAAAGTTGAAAAACATTTACAATTCTGAAAATACCTCAATAAACCCTCAAATCCATGTTTCATTAACATTAACACTCCCATCATTGGTAAAGAGAGTGACCAATCCTTCATCCCTTCTCATCACATGTGAATCTCATTCATGTTCCTCTATAAGCCCTCCATATAAGATCTACTCAATGTTCTGATGGCTTTCCTTTGATCTTTTAATATTTTACATACACGAGGGTAATATCAGTGCAACACTTGGGTCACCCATCTATCATCCCTCACTCTTGTTCCCTTTCCCCAGGCCTTCCTCTTTTCCTAATTTTCTGTTACTCTCAAGGGCACCACCCTTCTCCTAGTCACCTTGGTTCACAAATTTGGTGACATCTTCAACTTCTCTGTTTCTCTCATGCTACTCATATGTTGCAAAGTCTTGTTCATTCTGCCTTCATCAGATCTCTCACATACCCCTCTCCTGGAAATTGCCACTACTTCTGTTGCAAACCCTGATCACATCACACCTGTTATACAATAGGTATTTAGGTAGTCTCCCTGCCTGAAATCTCTCCACCCTTCTCTGAACTGCCAAATGAATATTCCCATCGTTCTGATCTGACCATTTCACTCCCTATTCAATAAACTCTGGTGACCCTAGTGACTACATACAGAGGTTCTCAAACTTATTCGGCCTACTGACTCCTTTTCCAAAGAAAAATTTCTCAGTATCCCCCTGGAAATCTACTTCCTTTACGCTGCAACATTTTTTTTTAATTAATGTCATTTCAAAAAAATACCACGACCACCCCCCCACACCCCCACAGATAATTTCAGCACTCTCCAGGGGGCGGTATTGCCCACTTTGGGAATCTATGGATTACAGGTACAAATATAAAATCTTCTTTTTGCCTCTTTTTGGCCACTCCCTATTTTTCCAGTCTTTTTTACAATTTAACTCTGACCTCTTCATACTCTGATTAAGTGCCCATGGCTTCCTTACCTTTTTTTGATATGACAACGTATCTCCTGACTGTACATTTTCACTGGCTATCCCCCATGAATTTCTCTTACTCAATCTGTGCCCTTGAATCCATGATTTCCTTCTTAGTCCCAGATAAAATCTCACCTCCTACAAGAATGCAATATAACACCCTAAACTTTTGCTAAGTACTTACTATGCACCAGAGATGGTGCTAAGTACTGGGGACACAAATTAGCAAAGATACTCCCTGCCCTCAGGGAGCTTACAGTCTAATAGGAGAAGCCAACTTGCAAGAGGAGAATAAAAAATATTGGTTAGGTAGAGGAAAGGAAGAAGCTACATGGCCTGGGGACATAATGATGGTAGAGTGGAATCCAAAGAGATAAGCTGTTCAGAAAAGTAGAATTTACTGTCCTTCTGAGCAAGAGGATAAAGCTTTGGGAAAAAGCCTTTCCCTATCCCCTTTAATTCTAGTGCCTTCTCTTTACTGATTATTTCCAATTTATGCCACATATCCCATATATCTTGTTAGTACATAGTTGTTTGTGTGTAATCTATCCCTTTAGAGTGAAGAACTTAAGAGCAGAAATTGATATTTATTTGTTTATTCATTCATTTATTGTTTTTTTTCTCAACAATTAGGATTATGCTTGGGATATAAAAGACAACAAATAAATGCTCATTGATTTGACTTTAATTTTACATTCATATGTATGTATGTGATGATGTCTTTTATCTCTACTTACTGTACTTACTTACTTCATTATCATTATTATGCCATGACCAACTTGCCCACATCATCTATCTTTCCTTTGCTCTTAGGGTCATCCACCACTCTGATTCTTCTGATTATGGTATTTGACAATCTGAGGTCATATAATCCCACAGGGAGTGCATTGGTGTTGAAAAGATGAACTTTGGAAATAGGAAAGCTGAAGATGATTAAAAGTGCTGTGCAAGGCCCCAAATGCTATTTAGGATATGTTCTCTCAATTTAATCTATTTGCAGCATTTTTCTGAGATCTATTTATGAATTATTGGCCTAAGCAAAAAGTTTTTGAGAGCTAAAATGGTGGAGTATAGGTGGGGACCCAGCTGAACTCTCCTAACATTCCCCTCCAAACAGCTTTAAAATAAAGTGGCAAAGCAAATTTGGGAGCAGCAGAGCCAACAAAAGATCAAAAGGAGACTTTTTTTTTAGCCTAAAATTGCTTAGGAGGTGCACAGAAGAGGTCAGTAACACCTGAGCTGGTGAATTCAATTGCACCAGCAATGGGCCTTGGAAGTGTCCATGACAGCAACAGCAGCAACTTTGAGAGCTCTCAGCCTAGAGACAGTGAAGAAGTGGGATGACTTGTCAGAAAGACATTTCAGGGGTCCACCTGCTGGCATAGGGTGCAGCTATCACTGACTGGCAACTCTATTGCCCTAAGCAGTTCTGGGTCCTGGTTTCAGGGTGAAGAGTAACATAAGTGTTTGCAGATGCAGGGGAGCAGGGGCCCTTCCTGGATAAAGACCAGAGGGCAGACCAGGACAACAGTGACCACATATCACCTTGGATCACATCACCTTGGAAGCCCTGAAATGTTGTAGACCCCCTACTAACTAACTCTAAAAGCACTAACTCTGAAAACAGCTACATGAAAAAGACTGAAGACTGGCATAATCCTCCCCAGGCAAGCATAACACAACTTTAACATATCAAGCCTGAGAATAAAGCCAATTTTTGAATTTGTCACATTACTTCCCAAGCTCACCAACCCAAGCTCACAGTTGTCCCTCAACTCAATATTTCATCTTGATCCAACTGGATGGTTTCTCCACAATCTCTATGGCTGGACCCCATTTCTACTGAGACCCATGACAACTCCTAGAACCTCCCCATCTCTCAGTTCATCCTGGGTCCACTCTCTCCAAGTTGCTATTACTGAGTCCCTGCTTAGTATCTGCCTCTGGGAACACCTCTTTCACTGATGCTCTCCTTTCAGCATTAGTATCTTAGGGCTTCAACCTTATTGAAGATGGTGTGACCAATGAGATTCTCCTTGCAGCTGTGTCTACCTCTATGATCTGTCTTATCAAAGCTGTCGACAAGTTTCCCATCTCTAGGTGGGTCCTAGGTGGGCCCACTATGACTCTTCTCCTCCAATGTCTCACTTGTCTGCTCTCCTAGCAGACATCACAACATTTGACATCACATTTAAAATGGTCTATCTTCCACTCCATCATGTCTTCCTCTTCAATTCCTCTCCTGGCATCTTGGCTTATATCTCCCTCTCCTTTCTTGCCCAGAATGGGAGAGGTTCTTTTAGAATCCATCCCTTTGGCCAAAAGGGGGAGATGTCAGGATCCCCATGCCAAGACCATCCCTCTCTTTTCACTCCTCTATTTTTACTACTAGGAGATATAACCTGTTTTACAGAGCTAAGGTCTAGCAAGTAAGCTGTGTCCTGAGTTTAGCAAAACAATCTTTGCACTCACCCTCTGGATGGACTCAGTTACAGCTGAATCATACAATTGGCTCAAACCAGCCCCAGGTGGCCCCTGAGTTCAGACAAGTACCTACAGGAACCACATTCCAGTCATAAAGTCCTGCTATGAATAGACTTATTGCTACTAGGCAATCATGCCTCACTCTTGCTGTTACATTTCATTGCTATGGCCTTACTTCATTGCCTGTTTCTTTGTCTAGCCATGACTATATGTATTAAGGCTTAGCCTCACTGCCTTGGGTCTCTTCTGTCCTAGAGGAGACCCTAGCTGTGTAGTTGACCTCTTCCAATGGAATAAATAATGTGTTTTTTTTTAAAACGTATAGCCAATGTTAGTTCTCTGGCTTTATATTATTTTATTTTTTAGAGTTTAACAGTTGATATATTATCTCTGTGAGCACTTTGCTATTTGCAGACTTAATAGTGGTTGTATAAACTCTGTGGCTCTTTGGTTACTAATTTTCAGAATTTGACAAAGATAAAGTTCAAAGTGAAGAAATAGACTGAGAAATGAACAACCAATAACAACAAAATTATGTCACCATAAAAAGTTATTATGATACTAAGACAAGAACTTAGAAGAAGATAGCAATGTCAAAACAACTACCAAGATGGGGGGCAGAGCCAAGATGGAGGAGTAGAAACAGGAAATTCCATGAGCTCCTGCAACAACCACCTCCAATACTGGTAAAATATGACTCTCAACAAATTTTAAAGCTACAGAACCTACAAAGTGACAGAGAGAAACAAATCTCCTGCTGAAGACAGCCTGCCAGGCCAACAGGAAGGGTCTATTGCACCCATCTGGGAGCTAAGCTCAGTCCTGTGTGAGCTGTATGGAACTCAGGGTGGTCCCCAGCAGGGGTTCAGAGTTCAGGAAAGTGAATCACCAGCAGCTGTGGTGGTTTCCAGGCTTCTCAATCCATAAACACCAAAGACAAAGGAAAAGGGCAATTGGGAACTCTGTTGGAACTGGGTGATGGAAGAGTATGGTCTGACCCCTGCCCCTGGGGCAAGAGGTGGCAGAGGCACAGAGGCTGCAGCTGCTGTCATGTGGCTGCCTTCCGGAGGTCCTGGCCTGCATATCATAGGGGACAAAGCCACTATTCAGAGGGTAATTGCTCTTGCTTTGACCTACTTGGATCTGGATCGTGGTCTTGGGTGGTAGTCCTGGGATGTGTGGCCAGTGAACCAGAGATTGTAGGGGCTACAGAAAGGGCACCCTCCTCATATGTCTGACAACATTTGTGAAAACCCCAGCAATTTGGGACAAAGCTCGCCACTCTGGAAGAAGAGTTCTACTGTAGCAAAGAGCTCAAAAGTCAAGTAATTGGCTGGCAAAATGAGCAAGCAGAGAAAGCACAATTAGACCATAGAATCCTTTTCTGGGGACAAAACATAGAACCAAAGAAGCCAACAAAAGCAAAATTCCTGCCTCAAAAGCTTCCAAGAAAAATATGAATTGGTTACAGGCCATGGAGGAGCTCAAGAAGGATTCTGAAAATGAAGTAAGAGAAGTTGAAGAAAAATTTGGAAGACAAAGGAGAATGATGTAAGAAAATCATGAAAGTGAGTCAACAGCCTGCTAAAGGAGACACAAAAAAGCACTGAAGAAAATAACACCTTACAAATACACTAACTCAAATGGCAAAAAAAGCCCAAAAAGCCAATGAGGAGAAGAATACTCTAAAAAAGCCAAATATGCCAGATGGAAAAGGAATTTCAAAAACTCACTGAAGAGAATAACTCCTTCAAAATTAGATTGGAGCAGTTGGAAGCAAATGACTTTATGAGGAATCAAGATATTATAAAACAGATCCAAACAAATGAAAAAATAGAAGGCAATGTAAAATATCTCATTGGAAAAACCACTGACCTGGAAAATAGATCCAGGACAGATAATTTAAAAATTATTGGACTACCTGAAAGTCATGATCAAAAAACATAACCTAGAAATCATCCTTTAAAAAATTCTCAAGGAAATTTGCCCTGATATTCTAGAACCAGAGGGCAAAATAGAAATTGTAAGAATTAACTCATCACCTCTTGAAAAAGATCCCCAAAATAAAACTCCTAGGAATATTATAGCCAGGTTCTGGAATTTCCAGATGAAGGAAAAGTATTACAAACAACCAGGAAGAAATTATGTGAGTATTATGGAAACACAATCAGGATAACACAAGATCCAGCTGCATCTACATTAAGGGATTGAAGGGCTTGGGATATGGTATTCTGCAGGTCAAAGGAGCTAGGATTAAAACCAAGAATCACCTACCCAGCAAAACTGAATATAATGCTTCTGGGAAAAATATGGTCATTCAATGAAATAGAGGACTTTCAAGCATACTTGATGAAAAAAAAAACAGAGCTGAACAGAAAATTTGACTTTCAAATACAAGAACAAACAGAAGCATGAGAAGGTAAACAGGAAGATGGAATCATAACAAACTTATTAAAGTTGAAATATTTACATTCCTACATGAAAAAGTGATAACTGTAACTCATGAAACTTTTCTCAGTATGAGGATAGTTGAATGGAATATATGTGTGTGTATGTGTATATATATATATATATGTGTGTGTGTGTGTGTGTGTGTATGTATACACACACATACTTATGTTTATATAGGAGGCTGTACGTGTGTATACATACATATGTGAGTTTGTGTATATATGTATACATGTACACATAGACAGAGGGCACAGGATCAGTTGAACAGGAAGGGACTATATCTAAAAAGTAAAATTAAGCAGTGAGAGAGGAATATGAGAGGAGACAGGGAGAGATAGAATAGGGTAAATTATCTCATATAAATGAGGCAAGAGAAAACTCTTACAATGGAGGGGAAGAGCAGGAAGGTGAAAGGGAATGGGTCAAACACTCTCATTGAATTTGTCTTAAGGAAGGAATAACATACACACTCAGTTGGGTATCTTACTCTACAGGAAAGTACAGGGGAAGGGGATAAGATGGGAGATGATAGAAGGGAGGAAAGGGTAAGGGAGGCAGACTGGGGGAAAGGGTAATTAGAAGTATACACTTTTGAAAAGGGACAGAGTCAATGTAGAAAATAAATAAGTGGGGGATCAGGATAGGATGGAGTGAAATATAGTTAGTCTTTCTCGATATATCTACTAAGGAAACATTTTGCCTAACTACACATATACAACCTATATTGAATTGCTTATCTTCCATGTTGGGGTAGGTGAAGAGGGAAGAAGGGAAAGAATCTGGAAATCAAAGTTTTCAAAATAAATGTTAATTTTTTTTAACATGCAACAGGGAAATAAGATATACAGGCACTGGGGTAAAGAGATCCATCTTGCTCTACTAGAAAGTTAGAGGGGGAATGGGGGTGGATATAAGAGACAGTAGATTGGTGGGAAGGGGTAATCAGTAGGCTTGCTATTTTGGGTTGGGGGTAGGAAAAAGATGGAGAGAAAATTTATAACTCAAAATCTTGTGGAAATGAATGTTGAAAACTAAAAATAAACAAAAATTATTTTAAAAAGTAAAATTAAATTAAAAATAAAGTAAAACGGCTACCAAAAATAGCCTCAAAGAAAAATGCTAATTTGATTCAACATCAGCAAGATTTCTTGAGAGAGATGACTCGAAGCTAAAAACTGGGAAAAGAAATGAGAATGATGCAAGAAAATTATGAAAAAAAAAGAATTAATAAGTAAGAGAGGAACAAAAAATACTGAAAAAAAAATCTTAAAAAACCATATCTGCCAAATGGCAAAACAGGCACAAAAATCCACTGAAGAGAATGCCTCATTTAAAAGCTTTCCTGAAAGTATGCACAGCCAGCAGCATCACCATCCCATTGCTTCTTCACTCACTAGCAGAGTGTGCTAGCTCTCTTTCTGCCTTGCACAGAGATCTTGGTAAATTTTATAGAGTAAGCTGGAGGATTCAATGAAGTTCAGCTGTTTACATTCCACATGGGAAGATGATACATTTAACTCCTAAGAACTTTATCATAATTAGGACAGTTAGAAGTAGAGACAGAAGACATGGGTGTAAATCTGGCATGTTTAGATGGTTTCTAAAAAAAGGAATATAGGGGAAAGAAAGAATAATACACTGGGAGAAAGGGAAAGGGAAAAGTAGAATGGGCAAATTTTTTCACATAATAGAGGTGCCTACAGAAGAGCTTTTAAAGTATAGCAAAAAATGGTGGGTGAGGCAATGCTTGAATGTCCTTCTCATCAGAACTGCTACAAAGGGGGAATCATACCTTATGATTCTCTCATATGCACATATTCTCTCTCACACACACGTGCATATACATATGCATACATACATACACACACTCATTTGGGTTATAAAAATCTATCTTATCTAATAGGTAGATAAGATATATGGTAAGGGAGAGAGCAGGGCAGAATGAGGGAGACAGTGGTCAGAAGCAAGACAACCCTTTGAGGAAGGACAGGTTAAAAAAAAGAGAAAGCTAAACAGAGGAAAATGGGATGAAGGGAAATACATAGTTAATGATCATAACTGTAAAGGTGAATGGGATGAGCTAACCCTTTGAACAGAATGGATTGGAAACCAGAATCCAACAGTAAGTAGTGTACAAGAGACACAGTTGGGACAGAAAGAAACACACAGAGTTGAAATAAAGAGCTGAAGCAAAGTTTATTATACTTCAACTCAGGTGAAAAGGCAGGGATTGCAATCATGATCACAGACAAAGCAAAAGGAAAAAATAATGACCTAAGTGAAAGAGATAATCAGGGAAACTACAATTTGCTAAAGGTGCCATAGACAATGAAGTAATATAAAAAAATACATCAAGTTTCTTGATAAAATCCTCATTTCTCAAATATGTAGAGAACTGAATAAAATTTGTAAAAATAAAAGTCATTCACAAGTGATAAATGGCCAAAGGATATGAAGAGGCAATTTTCAGAATCAAAGGAATCAAAGTTTTCTATAGTCATATAAAAATGCTCTAAACCACTAAATCAAATAGAGAAAGGCAAATTAAAACAACTTTGAGGTACCACATCACACATCAGAAATGATGAATGATGGAGGGGATGAGGGGAAATAGGTACATTAATGAACTATTCTTGAAAAAGTGAACTGATTCAACCACACTGACAAACAATTTAGAATTATTGCATATTTTTTGATTCAGCAAGACCACTACTATGTTTGTACACCAAAGAGATGAAAGAAAAATCTAAAGGCCTTTTTGCACCCCCCCCCCAAAAAAAAACAGTTTAGGAACTAGTTTTGTGGTGGTAAAGAGTTGTAAATTGAGGGAATCCTCATCAATTGAGTGATTTGTAGCACATGATTGTGCTAAAGTATTATTGTGACATAAGAAATGAGAAAGGGGGTGTTTTCAGGGAAAAATAGGAAGATTTGTATGAACTAATACAAAATGTAATGAGAAGAACTGGGAGATCATTGTGCATGGTAATTAGAGCAATACTGTAATGATCATCACCTGTGAAAGACATGGCAACTCTGTTCAATGCAGTGATCCAAGACAACTCCATAAGACTAATGATGAAAAAATGCTTTCCATTCCCAGAAAGAGAACTGATGAAATCCTAATATAAATTGAAGTATAATTTTCTTGCTTTTTCTTTGCCTTTTTTCAATAATATAGCTAATATGGAAATATGCTTTGCATGATTTCACATGTATAATTATTATTATATTATTTGCTTTCTCAGTGTGTGGAGAAAGGGGTGAAAGGGAAAGGGAGAATCTGAAACCCAAAATTTAAAAAGAAAAGAATATTAAAAATAATATAAAAGTGGGTGGCTAGGTGGTGCAGTGAATAGAACACTGGCCCTGGAGTCAGGAGGACCTGGTTTGGATCCTGCCTGAGACACTTAACACAAAAACTAGCCATGTGACCCTGGGCAAGTCACTTAACCCCAATTGCCCTCCAAAAAGCAAATAATGATAATAATACAAAACTTTTTAAAAGTTGTCCATCAAATTTTCTGTTCTAATTTGGATAATTTGCATCTGTAACTTATTGGATTTTCTTCCATGGATTTTTAGTGTAGTGAGTGCCCTTTAGGCTCACTTTCCCAACCCCGCCTTACTTTTTAGATAGGTCCACAAAGGATAGTTATGATTTTTCCCCTTACAGTGATAAGGATAACCTGAAGGATTATAGATTTCTAGTTCTGTTGTTCCCATACAGTGTACTCCTCATCATTAATTGGAATTATTTTACATTAAATAACTTTTAGAAAAAGAAAAATGAGAAGGCATAGCATGAACAATAATTACAAAACAATCATTTGAAACCAGGGAGCATACTCCCCCTGAACACCCAAGGTCTTTGTGGATCATACTGTTAAAATTTTAAGTAATAGAAATAAGGCACGTGTATAGAGAACATATGCAACCAAGAGAGATCTCCCCTTTCTTGGCCACAGATATCTTTTTTCCCCCCTTTGTAGAGTCTTTATAAGTTTCTCTTTTAAGTGTAGCTCTCTTCTGGGCTCTGTGGATTGGTTCTTTTATTGAGTCCATAGTTAGTATTTCTCTCCATCACGAAGGGTCAAAACTCTTGATGCTATCACTTTTATCAGGAGCTTGTCTTTCCCTCTCCATTTTCAGGTACTTACTTTGCCATTAGCCACTCATTTCTATTCTAATGGACTATGCTACTAACTCCAATTATTGCTGGGACCTCTAATGTCTCTGATGGGTCTGTTGGGTCTCACCAGTAACCTAACTGCTTCTCTCTCAGGAAGTCATTTATCTGATATCAAGAAAAACATAACCGAAAAATAAAGAAACTGAGGCATCATATGCCCAAGAATACCTAGTGACTGGTTGAGTGTGAGTTCTAGCTTTGCTCTCTTACTCTATAGCTCATCACAATTCCCCCAACTCAAAGACATTCATGGAAGAGAATGAAATATCAGTTGCTTGAAACTTTTTTTATTCATAATCCATTCTGGTCCAAATTCTCTTGAGTCATATTCAATCCTTTGCACTCCAAGGACAATTAAAAGGCTTTTCATCACCACATATGACTAACCCTGATTCCTTACGACTGAAATCTGTCTTTCCTCTAAGTTTTCATGTACTGGATTGGAACCAGGGACGAAATATCTGTACATGTTTCAAATAAGCTGTAAAGGCAAATCTAAATGTGCTCTGTAGCCTGGGTCCTTATTAACCAGTCTCTCTTACACTAGGCTTATTTTTAAAAAGTCTTTTAGGAAGCCCTTTAATGTTTAGCAAGTATAATCTACAAATAGGACAATGTGGACAAACTTGCCAAATATAGGGAATCTCTTTTCCATTTGGATTTTGTGTATTTCCCCACAAATAGATGGAGTAAGTAGATAAAAAGAATGTCAGGAGCCCTGGATATGGTGAGCACTGAATAACATCAGAAAAGTAGAAAATGAATATATTTTAGTAAAGTAACTGGTTAATAATGTGAAAATTTTCTTTTCTTTTTCTAAAATCTG
>NW_027185764.1:42589124-42602448 GCF_028583685.1 Petaurus breviceps papuanus | reverse complement strand
ACCTGGCCGCCCCCCTGCTTCTAATTTTCTTTTGCTAATCTGTGGATTTGGAAAATTGATAACCAAGATTATTATATTTGTGTGCATTATTTTCTTGGTTTGGGGAACTTCCTGGTGACGAAACCACATAAATAAGTGCAGGTTTATCTTTTCTGCAGTTTATAACTTTGAGAGTTGCCTAGAGCACAGTGGTCAGGTGATTTATGCAAGGTCACACAGTCACTATGTGGCACAGGTAGGATTTGAGCCCAAGTCTTCTTAATTCTTAGACTGGTTCTTTATCTACTACATCATGACCCCTACTTTCTTTTTGTTATTGATCTCCTTGGGACATATATCTCATAGCTGAATCTTCAGGTCAAACAGAGAAAAATACTCTAGTCACTCACTTCACCTAACTCTAGATTGCCTGCTTAGAATGGTTAGATGAATTAACAATTCTATCAACAATGAATAAGTATGCTGGAAATGGTGGTGCATGTCTATGCCAGCTACCTGGCTGAGGCTGGTCAACTTCTGGAGATCAAGAGTTATGGGCTTCAGTAGGCTATACTGATTAGATATCAACACTAAATTGTTCTTCAATATGGTGAACTTCAATGAGAAAGGGGCTATCAGGAAAAAGCAAAACAACCCAGGTTATAAAAAAAACTCAGCTAAAACTCCTTTGTTAATCAGTATGTGGGATTGGGCCATAAATATACCTTGCATTCTAGCCTGGTAAAGGTTGTGAGACCCAGTCATTAAAAAAAATGTATGTACCATCTTTCTATCACCCTTCATCATGGATTATCCCCGTCTTTGTCATATGGATATGAATTGAAACATAGAGCATTTACCCTGGAGTCAGAAGGACCTGAGTTCAAATCTGACCTCAAACCCTTGACACTTAACTAGGTGTGTGACCTTGGGCAAGTCACTTAACCCCAATTGCCTTGCCTTTCCCCCTCCAAAAAGCAAAAACAAAAACATGAGTTGTTTTGACTTGTAGTTCTCATTATTAGTGAAATGGAACACTTTCATATGCTTGTTAATATTGTGTAATTCTTCTTTTAAAAACATTTTGTCATATGCTTTGACCACTTAGCTAAGCAGAAATAACTTTTGGTGTTTAGTTGCCTGTTTCCTGGATGGGAGCCCCAAAATGTAGCACTTGTTCTTTGTCTTTTGTTCTCAAAGAGGACCAATGATATCATGAGTGAATTTTGTCTTGACTTGAACATGAGGTGGGTTTAAGTGATATAGAGTTGCACAAATCATTAGTTTCAATCTCTTCTAGAGTCATCAAAATCCAGTGGCAGGACAAAAGTCAGGAATACTGGCAATGGGACAAGGATGCAGTGGATGTCCTTGGAGTCTGCTGTCTGACCAAGCTCTAAGTGTTCCATGCCTTGCTTCAATCACCTCCATGGTTGGGGGGACAAATTGTTCTCCTCCAGCCATTCTTTTGGGAGAAGTCTTCTCATGCTTGATGTAGGCATTCCCCTAACTCATTGACAGGTTTGAGGTTCTTGCACTATTTCCCCAAATCTAGCTAACTAGCAGCACAGTAGATAAAGACTTGGATCTGGAATCAGGGAGAACTGAATTCAAATCTGGTTCAGAAGTTTACTAGCTGCATGACCTTGGACAAGTTACTTAATTTATATTTGTTTCTGTTTCCTCAACTGTAAAATGGGTATAAAAATAGCACCTACTTTGCAGAGTTGTGAGGATCAAATGGAATATATATGAAAGCAATTAAGACAATGCTTTGCTCATAGTATGCACTGCTTATTCTCTTTTTCTCTTTCCTTCTCTCCCTTGCTTTCTTCCTTGTATTCAGTGGGTTGGGTCCCCAGAGGGTGATTTCTATTTTTCTCATAGTTGTAGTGGCAACCCTAGTGGTTAAAGGTTTTCTAAGAGAGTCATTTATGAGCCCCCAACAGTGTGCTTCCTATTATTTATCAAAGAGTAGACCAAGCAGCTTTTAGAGAAAATATTTCCTAGTAGACTAAAATAAGAACAGATATCATAAAATGTCCCCCCCCAAATAAATGCCTGAAGCATACTTTCCCCCATGTACACACACATACAGAGGGGGGAGAGAGAGAGAGAGAGAGAGAGAGAGAGAGAGAGAGAGAGTCTAGATGAAGACTGATAAACTGACAACTTTTGATTAATAAAAGTGCTTTCTTGATCAAATGAGATAATATTTATAAAGTATTGCAAAGTGCCTGGCATATTGTAGGAAAAAGATAGATGCTTATTCCCTCCATTTCCCTCTTTGAGTCCATATTCAAAATTCTTTTAGAATTCAAGGGGGCATATACTTTAAAGCTACTTTCCCCCTTAAGTGGAAATCTTTCTACATTCATTCCTAAGCCTTTTTGTCATCATTGTCTTTCTCTCTGCTCACATTGTCTTCTATTGGTTCAGTCTCTTTTTCTCATGGTCAATAGAGGCAGGCTATTGCTGCCTTCTGGTATAGGTACAAAATGTCTGATTCCTCAAGTAACTCCTGAGCCTAGAAGTTACAAAAGCTTAAATGTTTTGCTGCTAGACTCAATAGCAGTTGTAATTTCTTCAGTATTTTAAACCCTCATAGATGTGGTTAGTTTGTTTGGATAATCATATAAATCTTTTTGGATACCTCATAAGGGATGCTGGGGGTCCAAATCATGCTGTTAACATTTTAAACTTCCTAATGTCCTTACACTGATTATATAACATTAATTGAGGCAGGTCTGTAAGACTCCATCCTTTATATATTCACTTGTTCCTTACAGGGAAGGAGTTTCATCTTTAGAGTATCAACAGTAAAGTTAATGTTACTAGACTATTCAAAATCTATGCTATCTCTAGCACCTTCTTTCCCCCTTATTGTCACTGTGCCACCATCATTACTAAAGTAAAATGAGTACTTCTATGAGTAGGAGCTATTTTGTACTAAGTAATTCTGCATTTAATGGGTTGACTTGCAGACTGAGGAAACTTATGACATAAAGACATAATCTCAAAAATCCAGGGGCACCTTGGGATCTTGCTGAAGTAGTAGAGTGCAATTTTGTGGAGAACACAAACACACATATGCATATATATGTGTGTGTATGTACATATGCATATATATATACATACATACATGAGCATAATGGAAGCAATTTTCTACAAAATGGTCTTATAAAACAGTAAATCAAATGGTCCAGATGATTCATATTGCAATAAAGAGCCAAAAATAAAACTCAACTCACTTGTTCAATGTGCTGCTCTTATATCTTACAATTGTATACACTTTGTTTTGCAGCAATGGCTGTCAAGTATTTGGACTGCAAAAGGATTTATTAACTGTGTAATATTTATACCTTAAAGATAATTGGGATCTAGGTAGTGAATAAACTGACTGAAGTATGGTTGGAAGAGATCATCATGAACATGAACTATCATAGTTAGGATAAAATTGTAGGTATCATTGGAATGAATAAGTTAATTTATTCCATTTCTTATAGAAATATGGGTTCAAGGGGTGACCAGGTGTAGCGGCAAGCACCCCAGCGTTCCCAGGATGGCTGCTAGCACAGGTTCTTGGATATGCTTTGATAAAGGAAAGCAACTCAAAATGGGTTAACAAGCTTACTTTAATCAGTCAGACATATATCGTTTACCTTGTTCAGGAGAAAAGGTCAGCACCCCGAACTTCAAATTATACAGGCAGAATTATCAAGACAGAAACAGATCAAGTAGACAGATTTCCAAACTGTCCAACCATTACATCCATACCCAGTCAACATCTGGGTTTCCACATCTGGGTTTTTCAAAGCCGGGGGGGCCCTGGACAACGGCTTCCCAGAATACAGATCAAATCACAGAACACTTCTCAAAGTGAGCCCCCAAAACAAAGCCTCACATCAGGGCTTATATAGCCTTCTCCTGTCTCAGAGAATGTAACAACCTTATTGACCCACTGGCCAATCAAAAAGTATCTACTGAAAAACAAGCCTCCCTCCCCAGGCTTCAGGTGCACTTTAGCCTAGGGGCAGGGCAGATCTTCCAAATTTACATTCCCATTACACCAGGTAGCACAGTGAGTTAGAGCACCAGCCCCAGAGTCAGGATGACCTGGGAATGAATCCGGGCTCAGACACTTAGCACCCACCCAGAAACACCTGGCAGTGTAACCTTGAGCAAGTTACTTAGCCCCAATTGTTTAAAAAAATAAAAAAAGAAATATGGGTTCATTAGCATTTACTATAAACATATTTGGTATAAAATATTAGTGCTGCAACATAATTGGTCAGGCATTTTGGAAAGTCTTTCCTGAAATTTACCTTAAAATTCATCCTTAAAATCAGTATTATATTATCTGATAATCATATAAAGAATAATGATACGTAGTACTACAAATGGATCTGTGATTCCATCCACTTGCACATCCCCCCAAATTCCCAACTTATTCACACCTACTCACCATATATGAATCTTACATATGTCCTCCTAAGGTCAACACAGAGGTTCCCCTATGTGGTGGGGAGGAGGGGGGTTTTCTCCCTTTGGGTTGACATACTGAGTATGTCAATGGTACACTCATGCTGTCCACCTATGATCCCTCACCTTCCTTGCACAGCCACCCCCATCATTTTCATTTTCTGTCATATATATTCTTGGTGATAGCTTTGCCTTCTGTTCTTTAAAATACCTCTCTGGCTATATATTGTTACCCAACTACACCAACCATGAATCTCTTCATTGCCCACTGAGTGACATTCATTTTTAAGTGAAAAATAAGTACTGCTATTTATCTATTACAAGAAATTTGCAAAGATTGCAGAGTACATCTCACAAACTTGTTATTTTCCTTTGTTCTCATCAGAAAGGTGATAGTATGACTTGCTAGTGAATTGCATTTAAGTGAGGAAGGACTGTGCAAAGTCACCAGCCTCACTCACTCCTCCTGAGCCATCTGGATTCAATGGCAAGATATACATCAGGATGATTAGAGATGGCCCCCACATTTCACAAGACTCTTGTCAAGAAAGTCATACAAGAATTATTGTCATCATTTTATAGATGAGTAAAGAGAGCTCCAGAAAAATTTAGTGAATTGCACACTCTCACACTATTATTCCGGAGCTAGGATTGTTGTTCACATACCCTGGCTATCTTGTGTTCTCTCATCTGCATCATGCTACCAAGTTATTAGGACCAGGCCATTTCAATGGCATTAAGTCTAGCATGAACAAACTGGAAAGGAGGTAGACTAAGAAAGCACAAAGTATAAGGAAGTAACTCCTGCTTAGCTACAGGCAATAGTGAATATTCAGTGCTCTTGGTAAGCAACTTACTCCAAAATAGATTTAGAGTTTTGATGTCTTTTATGTAGTAGAAGAGATCATTACAGAAATTCAAAGTACAACTCCCAGAAGAACACTTTCCCCAAAGTTATGTTACCTGGTATGAGCTCATAAAAGGAGTCCAAACTCATTTTCTTTAGGATAATCACTGGGAGGATGCCATGCAGTAAAGAACAAAAAGACTTCTTCCTTCTCTAAACCTAACAATGATAAGATATTTAATCTGCCTCCTTCTATTAGGGTGTATCTTCCTTGTTACCCCAAACAGATGCCCTTAAAGGATTAAGTTTGGTAGGATAAAACTGAGAGGTCAATTAAAAAGAAGAAAGAAAAAGAATTAGAGTGCCTGTGGGATATCAGATGGTTATGTGAAAGCAACAGGTTAATCCTCCTCTCTGATATTCTTGAAGTCAAAGCATATTAGACTTCCTTATCTAATAAATATTCCTTAAAATATTGAATTATGGGTAATGTAAGAAAACAACCACCAATTCTCTATTTCCTCAAATGATACTACCCCAGCCACAACCCCATAACCTTGAAAGTTCTAAAACTTTCCTCTTACTTCAAATGTCCCTAAGTATATGCCATAACTGTATCACTTTTTATTTCAATTTCCTAAATTCTGTACTTTATTCCAGAGCCATATCTAATGCAAGGCAATAAAAGCCCTGTGGTGTGAACATCTGGAATGATTTGTTTCCTACTCCAGGCAATCATCTTACCCATTGGAGAGCTCTCAGTGCTCCAAAGGAATTCAGTTTAGCCTGCTCCATCAGTTACTTTCAGCAAAATAATGGTACTCTCTTCCAGGGCCCACCTTTCCTTCACCCTTTCTAATACTTGCATGGTAGAGGGCTAGTCTCAGGGACCAACTGCTACTGAGCTTTCTGTGATGGTGCTCTGCCACTTCCCCTCTCCCACTGCACTCCTTAAACTGTGTCAGTTGAATTTGCCCCAGATGCAGTTATGACAAGTTACAACTCTACTTAGTGAAGAATTAGGGGACTCTCTCCAACACAAGACTCAACAATTTTAAAGGCAACTGAATTACAACCAAGGCATCCCTATCTTCCCTCTTTTGCCATCTATTAAATAGGGATAGAAACACTCATTTGCCATGTTTAGTTGTGGAAGAATATATTAAGTTTGCAAATTGCTCTGAAAAACTATGCTAAGTACAATGCTAACTGCCTTAATATTCTCACAACAATTTCATTCATATTAAATTTATCCTTTACAACTCCAGCCTAATGGGCACCCATCTGTTATTCACAAAGAATAATATGTTCTGCAAGTTCATTATATTCTCTTCCCCCATAACATGCGCGCGCGCACACACGTTATAAGAGTTTCATTATTATTACAGAATAATAGCTTCTAGAATAGTCTAATATGATCTGGTTTAGTAAGTGAATGATTACTTGTGAACAAGAGTTGTATCATAAATCATTTCTTTTATTAGAGAAAGCTAGAAAGAACACATTTTTGAGAACCATTTTTGTAATTGATACATATTTAATTTTTTTAACCAAGTTAGAAGCTAATTGTGTACTAGTTTGATATTGCCAAGTGACAATCCAATGTGACTTAAAATTTTTCTATAGCAATGAGATTTTGGCAGATAAATTAACCAATAAGAAGCAACCATTTCTATTCTTAGATGAATTTTGGATTGAACCATAAACACAAGAAGCCTAAGTGACTTGGAATACAAAAAGAAGACTGAATAGTATAATGAACCCCATCTCCATATTTACTAAGACTACCTTAAGGCTGTAGAAGGCAGAAAAAATAAAATATAAAACAATACCACATAGTGCCCATTCATAGCACAAAGTCTTTGG
The DNA here is from genome assembly GCF_028583685.1 of Petaurus breviceps papuanus. Lineage (NCBI taxonomy): Eukaryota > Metazoa > Chordata > Mammalia > Diprotodontia > Petauridae > Petaurus > Petaurus breviceps. The sequence continues at coordinate 42,595,274 of NW_027185764.1, read as the reverse complement.
AAGGTTGATAGAATGTGTGATTATTATTTACATCGAAACTCATTTCTAGAAATCTCATTTTCCTCACCTTCATTATGCAATGCTGTTCTTGGACCTAGAAGTCTGGAAATGTGGAAATTATAACACTTTGACACAGCATGCAAATGAGGTGTCGCTATAACATGCTACTTAAAGTTTGAAACAAACATTCAATAGGGAAGTTTGGAAAACTTATAACGAGATTACTTAGGACTTTTTCTGTTATGAGTTTTCCTGAATTTCCCCCAACCATCCCTTAATTCCAATTTAGCTCCTGAACAGCAGAGCTGCAAAATGTTTTAAATAGCACCTATCTATCCTGAGCTGCTGAACTTTTACTTTGGCTCTCAGGATTTTCTTTCTTTAAATTCTATTTGAGGCTGGAGGTCTTAGTTCTTGCAAATGGAAATCCCATGAATCTTTTATTCTCAGACTCAATCAACAAAATGTTATATATCCCTATTCCATGACTGGAAGCTAGTCTGAATTAGATAATTATATTCTTCATGTTATTCTATGTTTTTATTTGTGTTTTTTATCTAAAGAGGAGATTCAGTGAAAAGGCACTGGAATCATGACTCCCATACTTACTTGCTGGGGAATCTTGCTTGAATAATTCATTTAATCTCTCTGAAAATTGGTTTCATCATCTATAAAAGAGAAGCAATAATAGTGATATTTATTGTTACTATCATTCAGTTATTTCAGGCATGTCTGACTCTTCATGATCCCATTTGGAGTTTTCTTGGCAAAGATACTGGAGTAATTTGTTATTTCCTTCTCCAGTTTATTTTACAAATGAGGAACTGGGGGCAATCAAGATTAAATGACTTGCCCAGGGTCATGCAGCTAGTAAGTGTCTGAGACTAGATTTGAGCTCAAGAAGAGGCTTCCTGATTTCAGATCTGGCATTCTATCTGCTATACAAGCTGACTGCCCCAATTCTAAACTCAAGAATGTCTTTTTCTGATGTCTCCGATGGTGTATGTTACACAAACTCTGAATCTCTTCTAAGCAAGGAAAGCTTCAGTTGTCCCCCTGGCAATAGACTAAGCTTACTTCCTGAGTTCCAGAAAAACTAAGCACGGGGAGTCCCATCCCCAGTAGTCGTGCCACTTGGAAATAGCAACCTATAAAAAAAGTGGGGAAAAAAGAAAAAAAAATAGTTATCAACCCAGGGTGGGTCACTTCCATTTATGAAATGACAGTGTTGTAGAAGTAAAAGAATGAATAGAGTACTGAGAATCAAATGATTTTTAGACTATGTATTATAACTTAGCCATTGGTTCCCCAAATATGATATATTCTTCCACTGAAGGAGTGGAATGGAAGTATTAAATTAATCAATCTTGACATTTTTCCTATAAAGCAGAGGATTCTTAATATTTTTTGTGACATGAACCTTTTTGTCAGTCTGCTAAGACCTACGTTGCCCTTTCTCAGAATGTTTTTGAATGCATAAAACAAAATACATTGGATTAAAAAAAGGAGATAGGTTATATTTAAGTAAATTATCAAAAAACTTTTTATATAAGTTCACAAACCCCAGGTTAAGAATCCTTACTATAAATGAAATGATAAGAAAGAAAAAAAGGCAGAGCTAAATAGAAGATTCACATACTTGGAAAGGCAAACACAGGCATTAACAGAGTTTATTTTATTATATTTGTCTACAGCAGCAAAAATATTATTTCACAGGGACAATTATTATTCCATGCAACCGTGCTCTTATAAAATATTTGCAAAAAGGACATAGTAGAAAGAATTTTAGATTTTGCAATAAGATTTGTTGCAGAGGAAGAAAAGGTGGTGAAATGTTATGAACTTGCTAAGATTATCCAAATTAAATCAACATACTTTGTTACTCAGAGGCTCCAGTGTAAAAGTAGAAATGGGCAAGAATGGAACAAAATGTATTGGAAAAACTAGACAAGAAAAAGAAATGGTAGAAACCAAATCTTTTTAGACTATACAAAAGTTCCATGTCCGATAAATCATGAATATTTTCTTTGAGAAAAGAATAAGAAGTTGTTGAATGCTTGGAGCATCAGATTATATTTTTAAAAATAAAGTTGGTTCTATTTAACAAACTGGAAAATGCCAATTAATAAAGTGAGAGTGAGTGATTTCTGAATCCACTCCACATACAACAAAATCAATGACTTTGTTATAGCATAGATTAAAGCAAAGATAATTACTCTCAAATCCTCCTTTCTTCCAAACTTCCCTAATTCTTTTGAAAGTATCATCAACATTCCAGTATGGTAGTTTCTTAGATTCTGCATTGTTCTAGATTTCTTACTCTCCATCACATCATATATCCCATCAGTTACCAACATCTGCTGTTCTGCTTTCATAAGAGCACTCATATCTGGCTCTTTTTAACCATTCATACAGCTTCCATTATGACTCTTCTCTCCTAGATTATTGTGGTAGATCTCCCTGCTTCCAGTCACTTTTCCACACCAATCCATCCTACCCAGGGCATTTTCCTGAAGCTTAACTCTGACCATATCATTCACCTACTCAATCAACTATGCAGTCTTTCCCTCTTGCCTTTAGAATAAAATAAAGTTAATACCTTCACTACATATAAACCATATTGTTTAGCTTTTAATAGCCCTTCAAGACCTGGCCCCTACCTACATTTTTAAACTTACTGGACATTATTCCTACTCTAGCATTCAGTGATCCAGATCCAATAGAGATCTTTTCTGTATTCCTCATATATGACCCTCAATTTCCCTTGTTTGTACCTTTGTACCAGCTATCCTCCATACCTAAAATACACCCCCTCCCCACCTCTTTCTCACAGGATCTCTCTTCTTTCAAATGCTGTTCAACCTTCTATGTGAAGCTTGTCCTGATCTTCCAAATACCAATACCATTACACACAAACTAACCTTCACTTAACCAAACTTTGTGTTTATTTGAATTTGTTTTCTTTATTTTGCTCCCTTTGTATATACTTTTATACATACTTGTTGTCTCCCCAATCTGAGCTCCTGAAGATTGGGGATTGTTTCATTTTTTTGTATTTGTACCCCTCGTACCTAGCACAATGCCTGACAAATCATAGGTGTATACTGAATGCTTGTTGATTAATTGATTGGTCAAACAAAATTATTACAAAACCAAAAGATGAGCACATTAGAAAATATATGGTGTACAATTAAAACAACTCTATGTTGAACTACTTAAACACGTCATTAATGGCAAAAATGTGAAATGGAGAGCAGAAAGGACAAAAACATAGAATACAATAATTTCATTTGGAAATTTAACTGATAAAAATCAGTTTTCATAAAAGAGACTATTAAAGGCTACAGATTCAGAAAATGCTTGATTTATTTGCCAAGCAAAGCTAAAAATTTATATAGCCATGATTTAGAATATGAATTCATTTGTAAAATCTTATGGAAAAGTATTATGCAAGATTATCTATAGAATTTCGTTATAAAAGAGAGTAGATGACAAGGGGAAAACCAGTTTACCAAGAGCTTAGTGAGAGAAATAATTAGGTAAAATCATTCTAGGAATCTTTAAGGGTGAAAAAAGGGGGGCGGCCAGGTAGCACAGTGAGTAAGAGCACCTGCTCCAGTGTTGAGAAGACCTGGAGATCGAATCCCGGTCAGACACTTAGCATCCACCCAGAAACACCTGGCCGTGTAACTTGAGCAAGTTACTGAACCCCGATTGCTAAAAAAAAAAAAAAAAAAGGGTGAAAAAAGGACAAGTAGAAGAAGAATTGAAAAAGACCTGCAGAGAGTTTGTAATGACAAGATTAAGTCATCATTTAGAATAATATAGCCTCCATACTTGCCCTCTAATATCACAATAAAAGAGAAAAAAATAGAAATGATCTCACCAAATGCACATAAAAGAGATCCATAACTGATAATACAAGTCAGAATTAATGAAGAAAGTATATGAAAGAAGAGAAAATGGCTAAAGAGAAGAAAAAGACATCTAGCTTTTAAAAAAAAGCAACTCAGAGAAAATCAACAACTACTAAGTGATATGTATAATATCCCATCTACATAATTTTTGATGAAAATCTTCAAACACAACAAAGGATATTCAGTTAGGACATTAGTGGTAAAGAGATTGTTTTTTGAATACAATATTCACAGTTGACCCCATTTTTACCATTATTCAACTTACTGAGAATTTCAAAATTGTATTTTTGGTTTATTGATTACGGGAAAGCTTTTGTTTTAGTATAGCAAAGCACTACCTTCAAGGCTTTCTTCAAATAAATTGTATCTCTTTCATACATCAAAATAATTTAAAATTCCTTGAAAGATATAACATCATGTATAGTTTTGTGCAATGATCCTCTTGGTCATAAATATAAAGTGAGGAATAAAATATGGGATGTATGCTCACCAAAGGTATTAGCCTCTGTAATAGAAAACTTCTAGCACATGATTCAAACTGAAGTGTTCCCTATGGATGGTGAACTTCTCCATGTGATTCTGTTCATGTATGAGTGACATAAACCTGGTTACATAAGCCCAGGGACATTTCAGAAATAACTAGAAGAGATGTATGAATACTCATAAGTTTGGCTTATCCATCTACCAAGAAATAGCAAGTAAGTGAAGGATGTCTATTGCCCAAATAACATGCCGATGAAAAACATACAGTTTGTCCATGTGTGTACATGCACATATACTACACATATCCATATTTATGTCTAGCATATACATACTTATATATGTGTATATATACACATATACATACATATATACATATTCATATATGTTTGCAAATACACACAGATATACACTGATGACTGACTTCTTTATGTTGTCCCTAAACTTTATCCTGATAAATTTGGATGCTTAAAATAGTCTATCAATGTTGTTATATCACTATACCATCATATTATCCTATACATATTTCACAGTATTCTATCACCATCATACAGCACAACTCGTTAAACCATTCCTCAACTGATGGGCATCCCTGTGATTTCCAGTTCTTTGCCGCCACAAAGAGAGCTGCTATAAATATTTAGAACATTATAGGTTGTTTTCCTTTTCCCCTAATAATCTTTGGAAATAGACCAAATAGTGTATTTCTGGGTCAAAGAGTATAGGCAGTTTAATTACTCTTTGGCATGGCACTATTTTGCAAAGAATTTTTTTTTAAATTAATATTACTCAAAGGGCAACAGAAAGGCACATGGTACACAGGAGGAAGTTGCAACATATAACATCAATCAATCAATGTTTACTAAGCATAAATATTTATTTATTTATTATGTGCCAGGGACATTATTAAGCATTAAATGTACAAAAGAAAGCAAAAGACAGTCTCTACATTCAAGAAGCCAATAATCGAATGGGGGAGATAACATGCAAACAAATATGTACAAAGCAAGCTATACACAGGCCACATGGGGAATAATTAATAGAAGGAAGGCATTACAATTAAGGGTCCTGGGAAAGACTTCCTGTAAAATATGGGATTTTATTTTGGGCTTTAAAGAAGCCAAGGGGAGTCAGTAGGTAGAGTTGAGGAGGGAGATCATTCCAGACATGGAAAACAGGTAGAAAAAATGCCCAGAGTTGAGAGTTAGAGTGTCTTGTAAGCGGGATAGTCAGATGCCATTATTACTGGATCTAAGAGTATGTGTCAAGAAGCAAAGACTGAAAAGGTAGGAGTACTAAATTATGAGGAGCTTCTAATGGTAAATGGAGCATTCTATATTAATTCTGAAAGTAATAGGGAGCCACTGGAGTTTATTGAGCAGGGGAGTAGGCCTCTGCTTTAGAATAATCACTTTGATGGCTGAATGGAGAATGGATTGCAGTTGGGAGAGACTTGAGGCAGAAAGACCCACCAGCAGGTTACTGCAAATATCCTGGCATGAGGTGTGAAAGCTGTAGTTGTAGTGTCAGAGGAAAGAAAGAGGTATGTTCGTTAGATGTTACAAAAGTAATATCAATAGGCCCTAGCAATAGCATCACTGTTTGGAAGGATGAGGTGTAGTGAGGGAACCAGAATGACTCCTAGGTTTCAAGCCTGAGGAACTGGGACAATGATATTAACTTCTACAATAATAGGAAAAGTAGGGGTGTGTGTGTGTGTGTGTGTGTGTGTGTGTGTGTGTGTGTGTGTGTG
>NW_027185764.1:42574103-42589114 GCF_028583685.1 Petaurus breviceps papuanus | reverse complement strand
TGTGTGTGTGTGTGTGTGTGTGTGTGTGTGTGTGTGTGTGTGTGTGTATGTGTGAAGATTTAAGGGGAAGGATGAGTTCTGTTTTGGACATACTGAGTTTAAGATGTCTACTGGACATCCAGTTTGAGGTGTCTGAAAGATAGTTAGAGATGTGAGATTGGAACTCTGCAGAGAGTTTGGGGCAGGAAACATTTAAGAATCATAAGCATGAAGAAGGTAATTGAATCTAATGGAGAGAGGAGAGAGAAAAAGAGGACAGGAGAGGAGAGGAGCAGAGGGGAGGGAAGGCCTAGGACAGAACTCTGACATATTTTGTTGTTGTTATTCAGTTCTTCAGGCATGTCCAACTCTTTGTGGCCACATATGAGGTATTCTTGGCAAAGATATTGGAGTGGTTTGCCATTTCCTCCTGTAACAGATTTAAGGCAAACAAACATTAGATGACTTCTCCAGGGTCACACAGCTAGTGAGTGTCTAAGTTCAGATTTACACTCAGGCCTTTCTGATTCCAGACCCAGGGCTCTATACACTGAGTCATCTAACTGCCTCTCGTTCTTACATATAAAGGACTTCAAAGAAGAACCAAACTCAAGATCATAATCAGAGTATTATGGAAAATGAAGGTGGGATAATCACACTGTGAAATTGCAAACTATGCACTGCGCTTTTATGCTCTTCATGTCAAAGGAAATCCAGGAAGTTCCCCAGTTCCTTTTGTGGACTTTTTGGTGGTAAATCTAGGTAATGTGATGAGCTACAAGCTGAATAATTGGATGGAACCTCCATATCAATGGGGTCACAGATCCATTGAAGGACTGGGCACTATAAACGTCAGAGGGTAGTTGGAAAGAAAGCATAGAAGCACTTGCTACTTAAAAAAAATAATCTTCCTGATTTTTTGCTTATTCTGGATTTTCATAAAAGTCTTTGAAGAGCACTGATTCAAAAGTTTCTCCAAAAAATGAACATGTAAGGCATAGCTAGTTGATGCAGTGGATAGAGCACTGGCCCCTAGGGTATGAGTTCAAATGTGACCTAAGATACTTACTGGCAAGTCAGTTAACCATGATGGCCTCCCCCTCCCTCCTCCTCCCCCCAAAAAGAAATGAAATGAAATGAAACTACTCAATAATCAAATGAATGTAAACTTGCTATAGAGAGCTGGCTTCAGTCCAAAATTATGTCTGTCTTTGATGCACATTAACTGGGTGATCCTGGACAAGTAATTTAGCCTATCAGTGATTCAGGCAACTCTTTAAAACTATAAGTAGGTGATGACCTACATTGGTAAAAGAAGGTTTATTTCCTGGAAGTTGCCTAAACCAACGAAATCCCAAATCCATCCTCTGTCCTTAATGAAACACTTGAGAAGCAGTTTGCTGTAGGGTGAAGAGAGTCAGCTTCTAAGTCAGAAATGGATTCAAGTGCCACTTCTGGCACATACTAGCTGTGTGCCACTGGCTAAGTCACTAAACCTCCTATTGCTCAGGGAAGCCCTCTAAGAATGTAAAGTGCAGAGCAGAGGCCAACCTGAATTGGTAAAGGAAGCAATGTCACTGGAAACTCCTTATGTTAATGAAATCATAAATCCAATTAAAAATAAAGGAAATGGCATAAATATCACTTTTTGAACTACTTCAGCTCCATAAAATTTCCCTACATCTATAGCTTTTTGTCAATATAAGACATATAAAATATTCTATTTAGATATATAATAAATATAACAAAAAACATTTGTATTATATCATTGGAATTTCTCCATTTTTTAAGTAAAGGAACACACATTTGATATTTGCATGGATCACAGCAGTAACCACCCAGCTTTGGGAGACAGGCTTCTTCATGTAGAAGCATACTCTTTTTTGGTTTTTGCTTTTTGGAGGGCATTTGGGATTAAGTGACTTGCCGAAGGTCACACGGCTAGTTTTTGTGTTAAGCCTCTAAGGCCGGATTTGAACTCAGGTCCTCCTGACTCCAGGCCTGGTTCTCTATTAACTGTGCCACCTAGCCACCCTAGAAGCATACTCTTGATTGGTTTATAGTATAGGAGATGAATTAGACATTATTTTTCAAATAAAGGTGACAAATTTTCATTGATCCACTTAAATGTTCTCTTTAATTCACTCTTCTGATCACTTCTAGTATTTTCAAGATGTCTTGCCAAAGTTAAAAGTGAAGCCAATGACCATATAATAGAAAGAAAGTAACAGACTGAAATAAGTATTAAATATGTAATCTTGATCCTGCTCTCATTTTCTTGGTACTCCTCTACAAGCTGAACTACAGAGCTTCAGAAGAGGAGCCTATATACTGTATCACAATGGCAAAAACCATTTGGAGAACAAATGATCCAAGACAAATAGTTAGGTTGCCAGTCTTAATAATCAAATCAAATTTCTTTTGAACTACTCTGTTCCACTAGCCTGAGGATAGATTTTATCCAAAATATTTGCTTAGTCTCCTGTATCTCAAAAGCATTCACCCAAGGGCAATCTGGGCTATATTCCTCAAACAGTTAAAAGTTAGCAGTTCTGGAAAGTCTGAATTTTATTCTGATTCCTTTTTAATTTCCAATTTTTACATCACATTTAGTTCTCTCTCTTTTTTTTTTTGCTTTTGGCTGTTTCACTGTTAAGTATTTAATATTCTTTACATGAATGCTTTTTGGAGGCAATGAGCTATGTAAATCTAATAGAATAAATAAAGTTCCACCAAGCAGAATGCCACAGAGACAGCAAAATAGTCCAATCGGTTTCAATCCAGAGAGACCATGGAAGAGGGGGAGGGCCAGTCAAGTCAGTGTCTTGCTTGAGAAAAGCCAATGCATTCATTCAATAACTATTTTGGTCATCCTGTAATCTATAAATACTCTTCTGAAGAACTGCCCAAGGAGATATCTTCCCAGGGTACTTTTGGCAGGTTTTTTTTTTTTTTGTTTTTCATGAGAGTAGACTTTGGAGAGGGAGTAGACATTAAGAAATTACCTCAGGTTGCTAAAGAAAGCTGGCCACATACTTTTATCTTGACAGATAAAACACGATAGATTAAAGATTAAATGATTTTTGAATGATTGACATAAAGTATTCAAATCTAGGTTTAACAGAGTTCATTTTGGTAGAATACATACATGAATGCTATGAACAGATATTCAAGTGTTTATCACATAAGGTATGTGTGTATGACCTTGCAATCTTTTCATTGAAAACTCATTTCAAGGAGGAAACTATATTCTTTCCAAAAATCAGATTGTACCTCTCTGTTTCCAAGCAAAGAAGATATTAACAAAAGACCATGGCATTTGCAACTATAACACCAGCACAGAAAGAAATGCTTGTCACTTTCACTAGCCCAAGTCTCTAAGACTGATGAACAGAACTTAAAGACAAGGTGTTATATCTAGGTTCAGGTCTTTACTCGTGTGCCTGTGGATGTTTTAATAATCTTTTGCTAGTTTCCAGCAGAGGTGGTTGAAAGGAAGTCAAAGGGCACTGGATTTTATCAGAGGGGGTGAGTTAAACTGTTGATTTTCTCAGTAGATAGCTCATCAAATGCAAAATTAAATTTCTTAGAATTATTATGCTTTTAAACAATGTTGTTTTAATTAAGCCTTACTTTTTCCTTTGTTGAGCTGAATGAAGATTTCTCATACATCTAAATGAGTCATTTGTCTTCTGGTTATATTTATTTTTAAAGTACTTTATCATATAATCTCTATTTTTGGATACTAATCCTTTCATTTTCAATTTACTTTATTAGCCCTGTCCAAAGAAATAGTATTAGCTGAGGAGTTTGCTTTGTTTCCAAAATTTGAAGTAATTTTGTATGAGGTAATAGTTCTTTTCTATCAAGGAAATATAACCCGTAGAACTCTGCCTACAGGCGATGAATGTACATACAGACAATTATCACTTCCTACACTGACCTCATCACATGAGTGTTTCATCCAATATCCCAATATCTTGAGCCAACAAATGAGCATCTTCTTAATCAATCTGGGTAAAAATGTAAAACCCCTATTTTTCTAGGAATGTCAAGCTTGGAGGACCAGTAAGGGTTTCAGTTGACTTTTGGCTCACTTGAATGCTATTTATGTTTAAGGAAAACCCAGAAGAACATAGTACCAAGATTTTCACCCACTGATTAGATTTTATGGGTTCAGTGGAATGACTGCAGGATTTTATAGGAATTTGGACTGATCTTTTGTGGCTTTTTTATAAATACATTTCTTTTTCATGTGAAGCCACAAGTTCTGAATGCCTTTCATTTTTATTAATCTTTTGCACATGTGCACAAAAAGCAATTTTCATATAGTTAAAATCTATTTGATTACATTCATTTTTATTTTTTATGAAAATATCACACCCTTTAACAGTGTTGAATTAATTCTAATCTTTTCCATTAAAATCAGGGAAATTCTACTCCTTGAAATGGTATTCCTTTAGATTTAATAGTATGGCAAAGTATGCTACTCCAGCCTGCATGAATTTTAATCTGAGGAATTTCAGATCATTGCTGGATATATATATATATATATACATATATCAGAAAGTTTTTAATTAATGCATTCATTAACATTATAATATCTACTATAGCATAGTAAAGAGAGAGAATTTATTAAGATATGAGATCTTTATATTACATAAGTTTTTCAAATTCCACCTTACTATAACCAGACTCTGAAGAGGACTTCAAAACCAGCTACCAGTCTCTCTATATAAAAGTAAATTATGAGCAATGATTAGAAATGGTAAGTCAGAAAGTATTAAAGACCATCAAGACACTTTCCCCCCTTAAATCCACTATAATAGCTAGTAGTCAGAATGCTAAATTAAAGGAATAAACAGACATGTATAGTTCCAGCACAAGAGTGTAGCAATCATGTTTTCTACCTCAATCCCATAGCACAAAGTAAGCACCTTACACACCTCAGAGCAAGGAATTTTAATCTTTTTCTGCATCATGGACAGCTTTGGCAATCTGGTGAAGCCTTGATTGGAGTTTGTTTTTTTAATAGGGAGAATAAAATGCATAGGCTTAAAAAAACAATTCTACTGATATTAAGGTGGAATTTTAGTCCCACTAAATTTCTCTGGGTCTCTGGACCCCAGGGTAAGAATCTCTGCATTAGGGGTTCATTACTATATGTGCAATGATGGAATAAATCACTGAGAAAGCTCTCCAGAAAGAGCAGTAGAGTAGCAGTTCCTCACAGACCAGGGTCTATATGTAACAACTGAATCAGTGTCTGTGGTTCCCACTAAGCAGGCCACCCTGTACAATAACTCTACATTCCAATTAAGTTGGGAATGCAGGAATGGGTCAGCTTTACAAGCCAGGCAGGGCATGGCCTGGCACTGCAGTGGCTGTTTTGTGAATGCTCCTACAGGCTGGAACATAACTCTGGCTCTAGCCCCACAACATCCTGTTTAATCACAATTTCTTCAATGGGTGGACCAATGAGCTGGAGGCTCCAAGAGCCAGGGCAATGGCTTGATCCCAGTTGCCAGTGTTTGAGGGTGTGATCCTGGGTGTAGCTGAGAAGTAAGCTGTCACCAGGCCCTGACCACTCTCATCAAGTCTGGGTTGTATTTGAACCTGTGCTTCTGCCCTTTGCACTTTGTCAAAGGGCCAAGGGCTGGATGTAGCCCACGTCAGATCATTTGCCAATGCCTGATTTGGGTGATTCCATAGACAGATTAATAGAGGAAATGTTGAAGAAATGGCTCATTTTAGTAACTTTGCCTAACAACAAATATACAAATAGATACTAGCAGCTTGGGGGGGGGATTCAAATGAAAGAAAAACTGGAGGAAACAAAGGATTTAACAGATGTTTTGCATTTATCCAGGATTTATTTTTCAGGTTACATTTTAAGTCAAAAAATGTATTGTACTTTACATTCATTTAATCTGAAGACCCATCTCCCTTCTGGGACTATTCATTAAATATCATGGTAAGCTCATAAAATATACCACTATTTATGGTCTAGCACTGGAAATAAAAAAACAACAACAGCAATAACAACAAAACCAAATTCTCCCCTCTCCCTAGCAAGAGCAGTGGGTTACAGACTCAAGTTTGTTTGAAAGTAGCAGCAAGGGCCTGCTGACAAGATATTTTGGAACAACTTGCTATTAGGAAGGAAGTATGAGTGGGAGGATGAGAAATAGCTCATGCCCATATGACACACACACGTTGTGAATGTGTTAGAAGTCCATGATGTAGAACATAAAAGGGTGTAACAATTTCTCTTGGTGACACAAAGAGACCTATTCTAATCTTTTGTTTTTACAGCTCTATTCTGAATGAGGTTGCACATCTCTCATTCTCCTCAAGAGATTTACATGCTGGTGATTACAAACACAAGAATTTATACCAGTGTGTAAGGAAGAGGAGAAACTCTAAAATAGCTGTTAAGCTGGAACAGGCTTCATGGCCATCACCGTTCAGCACTGTTTAAACTCCTTCCCTCGAAGATCAAGGCAACATAAGTTCTGCCCCCAAAATATTTATTGGTATTGGCTTTTTTCTTGATATATTTTCTAAAGAATGTTATCTGAAATTACCAAAAACAGTTGCATGTCTAATCTTCACTGCATTTAAAAGAAATTAGAAGAATGTATGATACAATCCAATCCAATGGTTATTTGGAAGTACCTAATACATGTAAGGCACAGTGCTAGGTACTCTCATACAAAGACCAACTTTTCCTAAGGGATACAGAATTTAAAGAATTAAGTATACACATAAAATTAAAACAGGTCAAGAAGGAGCAGGGAGGAGGATGGGTTGAGTGCCATCCACTAAGGGAAACAATGTCATCATCATCATCATCATTTGCATCAAGTCAAAAAATGACTCTAAATGGTGTCCAAGGGTAATGTTATTCATCCAGTTATTCTCTTTTACAAAAATACTGTTCTACCCTCTCATAATTGTGTTAAAAATAATAGACTTTGTGTAATTCCATTAAATACATTGAAAATGGAAATTGAGATTTATAGAACAGTGTCCCATGTAGCAATAGAGAAGCTACTACATGAGAATGGCACAGATAATATTGCATAATAGTTGACTCAGCAAAGCCTACACCTTCTCCTTCTCCTAAAAAGGAAAAAGACAACATCCTTATTTTTTTTCTTTTCTTTTCAACTCAATGCCAATGCTACTAATGTCAATTAGTAGCTCTTTGTTGGTAGTGCCTTTGTCCAAAGTGTCTTTCAAATGTAATGTGGTCTATCAGAAAAAAAAAGGAAAGGGAAAGGAAAGAAGGAAGAAAGGAAGGAAGGAAGGAAGGAAGGAAGGAAGGAAGGAAGGAAGAGAGGGAGGGAGGGAGGAAAAGATGAGGAAGACGGGAGGTAAAAATGAAGGAAACTCTTTTATTGTTTAATTAATAGGGCTATAGGATTTAGAGGTGGGCAAAAAAATTAATGATCAGCTAGGTCAGATCCATCATTTGATAGATAATGAAATTGAAACCCAGAAGGCTAACATTAATTGCCCAAGGTCATGTAGAGGTAAGTATCAGAGTCAGAATTTCAACCCACTTCTTCTTACTCAAAATCCAGTGTTCCTTCCCTGTTGCCTTTTAATGCCAATGTTGCACCTCATAAAGATCATAAGATTTAGAGTTACAAAAGACCTTAAAGATCATGTAGTCTGTCTCCCAAATATTATACATGAGAAAATTGCTATAGAGATTTCATGTTATTTGGCCTATTCTATATAGGACATTGTGCTAGAAACTAATAATATAGATTTGGATGGCTGTTTAAAATCTGATATTCTGGCAAACTACTTTCAATAGGGAAAGATCAACAGGTAGGTTTCAAAGTAGATATTATAGGCTTCTAAATTATTGTCAATCGCACCCTGAATGTAGAACCGATGCCTCTTCTTTAATGATGTTCTCCTTAGTAAATGAAGTAAATGTTTATTTACCAGTCTTAAGCTTTGTCTGCCAAAACTCTAGGTGGAAAAGTTGCTACCATTCAGAATTATCTATGTGCCCATGGCACACACAGACACAGACACTACACACACATACACACAGAGAGAAGGTTTGGAGTAGGATGAATGAATTCAGTCATCCAACTAATTATTTAAAAGGGTTGAATAGATTTAATATTTGCTGTTTCCCTGAACATAAACATTCAGGTTGAATATAGTCATTTATTTTTTTTTTTCTTCACAGTGTATAGACCCATTCTGTACAAGGTAATACTGGATTCCAGGGTTGGAGTAAGTCATTTTCAAGTCCCGGGTCTGTATCTTTTGAAAGTATGTGTGTGTGTGTGTGTGTGTGTGTGTGTGTGTGTGTGCGTGTGTGTGTGTTTAGAAAGTACTCTTGCATTCTTGTTAAAGGCAAAGAGGAACCCTTGTGCAGGGGAAATGAGGAAGGAAATGATTGTTATGTGGGCAAGACTACTTTGCTTATGGTTCTGTTTCTAGTGGGTGTAATGTTAAAATATGAAAACACGAAGAGGAAGCTTCTTTTAACAATACAGGTTAAAGATTATTTTACTATGCTGAAGATATTTTAACTGACAAAATAGCATGGCTGGGGCACTTCAATACTTATTTTTGCTTTACCCAAATAGAGGGAAAATAAACTTCCAGGACATAATGACTAAAGTATGTAAGTCCAATGGTGAGAATTATTAAAGGTCTATTTCAAAACAAAGTGACCAATAACTAAAACAAGTGAATAATGATTTATTTTAGTACTACTAATATCGACATAGCAACTTACTTTCCCCCATAACTACCGCTCATATTTATATATGGCAATAAAATCTGCAAAGCCTTTTTCTATACAAAGCTATATCATAGTAACAGAAAATCCTGTTCTTCCCATTTGATAGATGAGAAAATGGAGGTTCTGAGATATTAAGTGAACTGTCTGAGATCATACTGCTGGTAAGCGTCTGCAACAATGTCTCTTGGCTCCATGCCGAACACACTATACTTCATCGTCTCCATAAAGGTAATGATATCTTGATACTTATCTCTTTGACATCTAGGACAAACACTAGTTCTTGTACAATATTTTATTTATTTATTATTTTTTTGAGTGGTGACATTTGGATGAGTATTTCCTGGAGAGTATTCATGTAGTTTCTAGTTGGAGCATATTGGATCAAGACATAGATTTTCTAAATGCCAGCAATTAGTTTAGAAAATAGCCCCCATCCTCAACATAGTATTTCAGATTCATTCAAGAAGTAGAAATATCAATGAGCTATCTGTTCAATTAATGAAAAGAAAGCTGGCTCTTGTAATAGATAAAGCCAGCCACATTAATTAGCCTGGCTTTATGTGACCAGGGCCTAAACAATATCAGACAGAGAGCTTAAAAGAAATTGAATAAGCTCTCAGACTGTATTTAGATGATGGAACTAAGTGGAAGCCAATGTAGCCAGTCTGGCAATTCAGCCATGTTAAAAATCTAATTGAATTGACTATATGGCTGATCCAATTGACTATACAGATCTCAATTATTAATATGGGGGGGGTCTGAAATTAAGTACAAATTGTTCACTTTAGTCACTGCATTGAAATATATTTTGGATATCATTTTGGCTTCTATTGTTAAAAGTTTTCTTTTGCATTTTTGTTAAAGAAATTTATTTGGCTACAAATCCATTGCTAAATGGTTCAGTAAAAGGTTAAGAATTATATAATTAAATGTGAATAAATATGAAGAATCTTTGTCTTGATCAAAGCATTTTGGATTGCAATGACAAAGATAAACCATGTTCTATTAAGAGGTTTGGAAATAAGGATAAGAACAGAAGCAACACATACTTGATATCAATTCTTTGCTTCTAGAAGGTTCTTAGATATGAATTTTCATAGCATTTATTTTTTTCCCTTTTAAACATAAAACAGAATCAAAGATCAGGAAGCTCTACTTTGTAGTCAACATATAGCATCAACAGCAAAAAGTGAAAGGAAAGAAATCTAAAGGTAAAAGACACCTTTCTGTCATTTTTCAAGTTATTCATTCAATGAGTATTTACTGAGTGCTTTTGTCCTGAATACAACTGTGCTTTCACAGTGAAACAAAGCCATATAAGATATGATGACAATTCCCCAGCTCATTTTCATAGCCTGATAGGAAGGACAGCTTGTGCACATGTGAAATTATTAAATTGCATTAGAATTATCAGACAGCACATTCCAGGGATGTTTGACCTATATGCCTATATCACCTCTATTTTCTTCTTTACAGGGCAAACATACAAGATGGCATCTTCACACATGGAGCAAAATTTCTCTCTTATTTTTTTGCATTAAGTGGCACTTTTCAGTGATGTGATAATTATCACAGTAATAATAATATAACTCCCATTTTATATCACCATAAGCTTCATAAAATGTTTTCCTCACAGAAAATTTGTGAGGAAACTTGTATATTGTATAATACATAAGGAAACAGGTTCAGAGACATAAAATGATTTGCCTGTAGTCATATAGCTAGTAAGACTCATAACAAATGTGTGATGCACATAATTACATGTGTGTACATGGAGATAGCTATTTTGTTTTGGAAAACGCTCGTGATTTCATTGATATAGAGAATATCCAATGAGGAAACTAGCTCTGTGGCTATTGGTTGGTAGCTCTAGAATTTTTACTTTTAGAGATCTGTCAACTGCAATTTAAATGCTGAATGATTTGCCTAAGGTCTGTCAGTATATACCAGAGGAAGGCATTCCTGATTCCATGACTGGCTTACTATCTACATCAAACACTGGCTGCCATATATGTGCTTATATCTATATCTCTATTCAGATCTGCATATTTATACAACCATTGAATGCAATTTTCATAATGCAAAATTCTATTTAATCTGAATTATAAAATAATACCAGGTCACGTTTAATGTGAGCCAAAATTCCATTAATGCAATGTGTACGAGCTGGTCAAAGGCATGAACACACTGTTATCACCAGTCTTTGTTTGCCTATGTCACTTATGGATCTAACATGCTGCCGCATATGCCTCACCAACAAGAGCCTTTCGTTATTTTGTAGGTTTTCTTTTTGTATAGTTCCCTAAAAAAATTGAGAAAAAGAAAGAACCTTTATGTGGAAGCACTGCTAGAGCAAAAAATAATAGGATTGTAATTTCTTTAGCTAAAAATTTTAATATAATTGAGTGTTATTAACAGGATCAGAGTAACTCTAAAATAGGGGAAGATGTTGGAATGTCATATCTAAAGTACAGATTATTACAAAAGTATGCAAGTGGGGTGGGTAGGTGGAGCAGTGATTAAAGTGCTGGCCCAGAGTCAGGAGGACCCGACTTCAGTTCTGGCCTCAGACACTTAACACAAAAAAACTAGCCATGTAAACTTGGGCAAGTTACTTAACCCCAAATGCCCTCCAAAAAGCAAAAAAAATTAAAATAAAAAAAGCAAAAAAAAAAAAGGAAAGGAAAATGTATGCAAGCAATGAAAATAAAAAGACAAATTTTCATTAGGTTTTGGGTTTGGTTGATTTTGTGTGTGTGTGTGTGTGTGTATGTGTTAGAAACAACTACAAAGAATTTTTACAAAGAAATATTACACTGATAAAAATGGAGCATTTTTTAGTTGAATGCATTGAAGACTGCAATATACCTTTTAGCAGAGCAGCCATTCAAACAAAAATTTCATGTTTATTTAAGGGGGTGAAAGAAAATGGAAATGAAGTAGATAGTGAAGAAATTTTTATTACAATTTTTTGTTGACTTGGTCACTTTAAAATCTAATTAAATTGTGTAATGCTGAAATTTCAGTATGTATAAAAATATGACAGCTAAATATCTTGACATTTTGAAGAAAATAAAGGTAAATACACAAATCGCCAAATTTTAGTGTGACCAAATAGGTTTCTTCTCAAAAGACATGGAAAAAACAAAGAGGCAGTTAGGTAAAACAGCGGATAAAATGACAGATCTATAGTCAGGAAAACTCATGTTTATGAGTTCAAATCTGAACTTAGATACCTACTAATTGTTTTACCCTGGGCCAGTCACTTAACTCTATCTGCCTCAGTCCCTCATCTATAAAATGAACCGAACAAGGTAATGGAAAACTATGCCAGAATCTTTGCCAAGAAAACCCCAATTGGGGTCATGAAGAGTCAGAAACAACAGAAAACAAATGAAAAGCAACAGGATGAAAGAAAAAAATTAACCTGGATTGAAAGTGTCTAAAAAACTACTACTTTTATTAGGAGGAAATGAAGAAGGGAATTTTAAATTAAAGCCAGTATTTGTTCATCAGTCTTGAAATCATTGCTCTCTGAAAGGTTACAACTACCAATCACAACTAGTTCATTTATTGTCAAATAAGAAAGCCCGCGCAATTTAAGCAGCTTTCAGAGACTGGTTTTCAAGTCATTTTAGTCTAGTTGTTGAAATATATTGTGAGGGAAAAATATTACAATTAAAAGCATTGTCGATTTTAGTTAATGCCCTAGGTCAGCTACCTCGTCTGGTTCATTGTGTGAGAATTTGAACATGCAAATGCTTCAAGAGGTAGAAAAAGCTTTCTGCATTTACCAGCTTATGTATGAAGATTTAAAGAAAGAAAAGACAGTTCAGTCTATGCTGCTAAAATATTTTAAGTGATAATAACAAGGTTTCTGTTATAGTAGGTGTAGGCTTACCTTTATGTATGACAATTATTTTATTTTATTTTTGCTTTCTATAACTAGTTTATTACTTTGTAACAAATGAATTAGAAATACATTTTCTTATTATTTGCTGTTATATAAATATTTTTAAAATTATATTTTTAGAAATTTTCATTGCATATTTCCACTAGACTAGAACCAATTATGAGATAGATAATTATAACTCTGAATAGTGTGAATTTGAATAATGTCACTACTTTATAAAATTTATTATTCATACCAGTTGGGAAGTATTTCTATCTAAACCTTTATTTATATATACCTATACAAATTATATGTGTGTGTGTGTCTCTGTATAGCTGTATAGGTACAGAGCATATCTGTGCTATATTCCCTAGGTAAGACATTCACACTTAACATAAAAGTATATGTGCATAAATTATATATACTAATTTTTTGCTTTTTTCTCCAATGCTTTATTAACTTCTGATTTACATCATTCATTTCCACCAGATTTTGAGTTACAAATTTTCTCCTTGCTTTTCCTCTACCCACCACCCTAAAATAGCAGTCTCACAGGATATCCCCTGCTCCAATCTGCTCTCTCCCATATCTTCTCCTATACCCCCTTTGACTTTTCCAGTAGGGCATAGTGTATCTCTATGCCCCAGTGCCTGTATACCTTATTTCCCAATTACATGTAAAATAGTATTAATAATAGTATATAAATATTTTTAATTATTTGATTTTAAAACTTTGAATTCCAGATTCATTCCCTTCCTCCCTTGTCACCCACCCTTACTGGGTAGATAAGCAATTCCATATACTATTTTTCTTCTATGCAGTGCATTAATATCAAAATTCTGCAATGGCTTTTGATTTTTAAGTAAACATCTGGTTAAGAGGGAGATTTAATTTTTTGAAAATCTTAAACTAGTGGAGGGATAGATTGTTGGCCAAGAATTAAATTCACTTAATTTAGAAATAGGCATTTTTCTATAGTTTTGAGTTACAGAATCCTTTTAATCAAATTATTTTAAATTGATTTTAAATTAATAAATAGGTTGAACTGTGGTGACACTGCCTACTTTTGTATATCAACCTACACATTACAAACAGTAACTATAACATGCAGAGTAGAATTGTAGTAGAGATAGTCAGAAACTCAAAGTGGACAAAATGCAAGAAATAAAACCAGAAATAAAACCCTAGGCCAGAAATATTTATATGCTAAAGCAGGGCTTCTTAAACTTTTCCCACTCATGACCCCTTTTTGCCTGATAAATTTTTACTGACTCCAGGTATATAAAATAGGTATACAAATGAAACATTTACTGATAATAAATCAAAAGGAAATTTATTTTAAAACAATTCTTTGATATACACATTATTTTACCACTTATTAAAGATGAAAACAAATTCACATATTAATGAGATGGATGTGCTTGTTTATTTTTACATAAAGAATTAAACCTCGGTGGACTATTTAATGCTGTAGGACACAGAGTATCTTCAACATTTTTCCAAGTTGACAGATATTTTGATTTTACAATCATCAATGTTGTGTTTAGAATCAAGATTACAGTAAAGTCCCATGATGTAACACCGGCAAGCACTGCCAGAAATACCTCAAATTCATTACACATTTGATTTTTAATTAATTTTTAGTCATTATGCCTTCAGAAACCTTTTACTGTTGTCAATTTTTTTGTAACCCCTCATTCAGTCAGGTGTCCCCATAGGTTAAGAAGCACTGTGCTGAAGCACAAAGTATGAACATTAAGCAAGTTGAATGAACTTATAGTACCAAACACACAATATTGAACACAGAATCACACACTGAGACTTTGTGAAGTGGAATTTACTATTAGAATATGGAAGAGTATACCTTATGTAAAAGGAACCGGACAGGTAAAAATCAGTGGGAAGTGTACTAAAAATGCAGATTCTTATAAAAAATTATAATAACTATAGGGAATAAAAATCTATTTCATTTATGATCATGATAAAGAAATTTGTGTAAAGATTTGGCAAAGGAAAATATAATAATAAAATTCTCAGCAGGGTATAGTGGAGACCACTTGAACAGAAAGAAGAAATAGATGAAAAGTTCAGAAAACATATCATAACCCTTACCAATTATGCAAACTGATCATGGAACACCTAATTTATAGTCTCTGTCTCTCTCTCTCTTTCTCTCCCTTTCTCTTCCTCCTCCTCCTCTTTCTTCTTCTTTTTCTCCTTCTTCTTCTTCTCCTCCTTCTCTTTCTCCTCCTCCTTCTCCTCCTTCTCCTTCTTCTCCTTCTTCTTCTTCTCCTTCTTCTTCTTCTTCTTCTTTTTCTTCTTCTTCTTCTTCTTCTTCTTCTTCTTCTTCTTCTTCTTCTT
>NW_027185764.1:42550675-42574093 GCF_028583685.1 Petaurus breviceps papuanus | reverse complement strand
CTTCTTCTTCTTCTTCTTCTTCTTCTTCTTCTTCTTCTTCTTCTTCTCTCACTTGCTCTCACTGTCTTTCTTGCTCCCTTGCTTTTATTCTCTCTCTTCTTCTCCCACCTTCTACCAAAAACAAAGGAGTTAATCATTATTTCTTCCCTCACTTTAACAATTTCATTCTTCAAAACTTGGAAAAAGAAACAAGGAAAACTACTATTATAGACAAGATTCTCATTGTGATGAAATTCATATTAGCAGGCCTAGACAAATTGGTGTCTCAATTTATTTTGGAAAAGGGTTAACTGATAATTTTTCCCTGTCTCTAAAATTAATAAAATATCTTGGAGAATCAGAAAGGTCTTATTCCATTACCTTTTTGAGAAACAGTTCTTAGACCAGTAAGTTGAGAGAATTCTGGAGAAACAGTTGATCTTAATGTCATTAAAGGACATGAAAAAATTTCTTTTGTTCTCCTTGTGGACAAGATGGAAAAATGAGAGTTATGTGATCATATAGTTTTATGAATCTAGAATAGAATGAATTTAATGATTAGTCAGTGCATCCTTGTGGAAATCAACCTGTTGAATTCCTACTGAAATGCCATCTCTTCCATGCAACTTTAGCTTATCCCCTAAGGCAATAATTACTTTTCTCTTTCTGGACTTCATATGACACTTTACTTGAACTAGTCACTTACCATGCAATATATAATAGTTATATGTGTGTCATATTCCCCTACTAGACTAAGTTACATGGCAATTTCTTACCAAATTTTATATATCTTCTTGCGCTCTACATATACTAGATATTATTTTACCTCCAATAAATGAATATTGCATTTAATAGAATATTAGGAGCAAGTTGGGTCCTTTTGGAAACTGGGGATGACAACATTCAGTTTCAAGCAACATGCTGTTTGATAATATTTCAGAATTATTTCATCCATTGAAATTTTTAGTAATTTATATCTGCAATATTCCTTAGACCACTGAAGTCCCTTGATGAAAAAGGTGTCACATAAGTATTTCAAGGCTTTAAAAAATAGTTTCATTGCTTTCAATACTAATTTCATTGATATTTGAGAGAGGACAAAAATCACTAGAAAAAGGGATGTAAAACAACTACTACAGAGAAATGACATATATGACAAATAAAGAGGAAAATAATATAGAACCTAAAAAGGGTATAGCAGAAAAAAGAGGATTGGAATACACAGAATTTACATTTATATACTAATGTGATAAACATCACATTTAAAAATTAATGAAAGTTAATTTTTTATTTTAACACAAGGAGTTATAAACAAATCTTGTCTGTGTCAGTAAGACTTGGTCACATGGAATTAATGCTTAGAATATTGAATCGAAGGGTAAGCTGTTCAAAATAGTGTGTGAAAAAGAGAGGATTTTGGAAATAGAATCATATTTCAAGAAAAATGTATTTGTATGGAGATTCATTTGAGTCTCTCTCAGTCTCTATTTACTGATAGGGAGTCAAAAATACCTAAATTTAAAAATACCTACATTTGTCAAAAAGTTGCTATTGCCATGGACAAGTCATTTAATCTCTTATTACCTGAGGTAGATAAATAATGGATGAGAGATATATACAGCATTTGCTAAGCACTTATTACATGCCAGGCACTGTGATATATACCCTGGAGATACAAATGCAAGAAAGATAGCAACTACCCTTGAGGAGCTTATACTCCAAAGTGGAAAATATATATGTAAAAGGTACTTCGAATCAGGGGTGAGCTGGGCAACTATGTTATGGAAAGAACCATTGGAGGCCTGTACTCCTGGCAAGATAAGGCAAAGTGTGACCTATCAGATCAGAGGGACCCACAGAGCAGAGTCAACTTTACCTGTGGAGAGGAGTTTAATTTTGTGATCCTTGCTGTAGAGTTAAGTAAATATAAAAGGTGACATTGTTTTAGTACTGTACAACAGACCATTTGGCCAGGCAGAATCTATGAGTAATGATGTTCTAATATGAAAGTCAAAAGTATACAAGAAACCCAGTTCTGAAAGAATTGAAGTCCAAGATACATAATGAGATAAGAAAACAAGTCTTCAGGTGAAAACAAGTTATATTTTAAAAGATGAGAAGAACTTGGGGATGTGGTAAAGGGACTATTGCCGATCACATTTGAAATATTATGCAGGAGAAGTTCCAAAAGGAGAGAGATAGACAAAGATGGCCCTAATTTTAAAAAAGGAAGTGGGATGCATATTTCAAAATCCATAGACATAAACTCATCATCAATCTCCTACAAAATTCTAAAACAGTTTATAAAGCTGATGCCTCATGAATGTTTCCAAAAGAAAGTAATTATCATTAATGTCAACTTACATTTATAAAAAAATAGTTAAGTCAAACTAACCTCATATACTTTTTATGACAGGGTTATTAAACTGGCAAATCAGGGGACTATGGGAGACATAGTGAATCCTAATTTCAACAAGGTTTTTGACAAGCTTTTTCCACGATATTCTGATAGACAAGATGGGAAAATATGGGCTGAATGAGAGCACCGACAGGTGGATATGCAGATGGTTGAACAACTGTACTCAAAGAATGCTGATTAATGGATCTATGCCAATCTGAACAAAGGTCCCCAAAGTGATGCTGCATGACTCTGAACATGCCCCTGACCAGCTGAACATTTTTATCAATGATTTGAATGAAGTCATGCTTATGAAGTTTGCATATAAAACAAAACTGAGAGAGATAACTACAACATTAGCTGGCAGAATAAAGACTCAAAAGGATAGCCATAATCTAAAAGAATGAGTTAAACCAAGATGATGACTACCAAGGATTCTTGAGGAAAAAAAATTGGGGGTGGAGACAAGATGGTGGAGTAGAAACAGGAATTCAGAAACAGGACTTTTGGCTGGGCTGCGGCTCCCACCTCCTCCAATTCATGTAAAAGGTGACTCTAAATGAATTTTGGAGCTACAGGACCTACAAAATGACACAGAGAAGCTAGGCTCCTGCTGAGGACAGCCGGGCAGGCTGGCAGGAAGCAGCCAGTTCAGCGCTCTGGGAGCTGATCCCAGCCCCACACAAGCCAGAGGTCTTGGCCTCAGGGCACCCTGACCAGCCACTGGCTGGAGGGCCTTCAGACCACCAGCAGCTGTGGTGATTTCCAGAATTATCAACCCATAGACGCTAAGAACAAAGTGAAAGGTCAGTTCCATGTGGACTTTGGGACCCATTACTTTGGGAGTGTGGTTGGCATTTATCCCCTGGAGGGAGAAGCCACTGAAGTGCTGCTTCCATGCAGCTGCCACCAAGTGGCAGCTTCAGCTCCTGGCCTGCAGATTGTAGGGGGACCAAGCAACCAGTGTGAGGGGTAATCACTCTTGCTTTAACCTGCTTGGATATGGATTGCAGTCTAGGGTGGAGGTCCTTGGGTGTGTGACCAGCTTGCCAGAGCATGTGGAGGCTTCAGAGAGGGCACCCAACTAAAACGTTAGGCAGCTGAGAAAAACCCAGCCATTGGGATGAAGCTCCCCTGTCTGGTAGCAGAGTCCTACTGGGGCAAAAAGCTCATAAGTCAAGTAATTGAGTGGCAACATGAGCAGGCAAAGGAAGCAAACCAAGCAGAGCAATCCAACTTTACACTGCTATTTTGGGCACAAAAAGGATAAAAGAATGGAACAGGAGGAAGACATTGAAATCAGAACTCCTACACCAAAAGCTTCCAAGAAAAATACAAGCTGGTTACAGGCCATAGAAGACCTTAAGAAGCAGATTAGAAAAGTAGAGGAAAAATTGGGAAGAAAAATAAGAATGATACAAGAAAATTATAAAATGAGAGTCAACAACATGACTGAAGAAAATAGCATCTTAAAAAATAGACTAACTCAAATGTCAAAAGAGGCTCAAAAAGGCAATGAGGAGAAGAATGCCTTGAAAAAGTTGAATTTGACAGATGGAAAAAGAATCTCAAAACCTCACTGAAGAGAATCATTACTTCAGAATGAGATTGGAGCAAATGGAAGCTAGTGACTTTATGAAGAATCAAGATACTGTTAAATAAATCCAAACAAATGAAAAAATAGAAGGCGTTGGGAAATATCTCATTGGAAAAACCACTGACCTGGAAAATAGATCCAGGAGAGATAATTTAAAAATTATTGGACTACCTGAAAGCCATGATCAAAAAAAGAACCTAGAAATCATCCTTCAAGAAATTCTCAAGAAAAATTGCCCTTATGTTTTAAAACTGGAGGGCAAAATTGAGGTTGAAAGAATCCAATGATCACCTCCTGTAAAAAGATCCCAAAAAGAAAACTCCTAGGAATAATATCGCAAGGTTCTGAAATTCCAGATCAAGGTGAAAATATTACAAGCAGCCTGGAAGAAACAATTTGAATACTGTGGAAATACAATCAGGATAACACAGGATCTGGCAGCTTCTACCCTCAAGGATCGAAGGGCTTAGAATATGATACTCCAGAGGGGAAAGGAACTGGGATTAAAACCAAGAATCACCTACCCAGCAAAACTGAGTATCATGTTTCAGGGAAAATATGGTCATTCAGTGGAATAGAGGACTTTCAAGCATTCATGATGAAAAAAACAAAGTTGAATAGAAAATTTGACATTCAGATAAAAGAAGCAAGAGAAGCATGAGAAGGTAAATAGGGAAAAGAAGTCATAAGGAACTTATCAAAGTTGAACTATTTACCTCCCTACATGGAAAAAAGATAATTGTAACTTATGAAAGTTTTTTCAGTATGAGAATAATTGAAGGGAATAGAAATGTATATATATATATATATATATATACATATGTATATGCACGCATGCATATATATATATATATATGTCTATATAGAAGGGTATATGGGCATATGAATACATAAACCAGTGTGTGTATATATGTGTACAGGTATATATAGATAGAGGTCACAGGGCCAATTTAATGGGAAGGTATGACACTTAAAAGATGAAATTAAGATGTGAGAGGAATATAATGAGAGGAGATGGGGAGAGACAGAATGGGGTAAACTATCTCATACAGAAGAGGCAAGGGAAAATGATTACAATGGAGGGGAAGAACAGGAAGGCAAAAGGCAATGGGTCAACCTTATTCTTAGTGAATTTGGCTTAGGGAGGCAATGACATACACACTAAATAGGGTATCTCACCCTACAGGAGAGTAGGGGAAAAGAGATGAGAGGGGAAATGATGGAAGGGGGGTCAGGCTGGAGGGAAGGAATGATGGAAGCACCCACTTTTGAAAAGGGACAGGATCAAAGTAGAGAATAGAACAAGTGGAAAGTGGGATAGGAGGGAGGGAAATATAGTCAGTCTTTTACAATATATCTACTATGTAAATGCTTTGCATAGCTATACATGTACAACCTATATTGAATTGCTTGTCTTCCCAGTAAGGGTGGGTAACAAGAAAAGTAGTGAATGAATCTGGAATTCAAACTTTTAAAATCAAATGTTTAAATACACACACACACACACACACACACATATATATATATATGTATATATATATATATAATTAAAAACATAAATAAAAAAACAAACTCAATTGCACCTGAGTAATATAAAAAAGATCTTTTAGCCCTAGTTCATATGCAAGAGAATTATCATTTCATTGGTTATATGCTCAATATGAGCTAACAATGAAACATTTCTGATAAAATGTTAATAAAATCTTTAGCTGCTTTTTGAGGAATATACTCTCAAGGTGAGGGGTTTTTTTAAGTTCTAAGCATATTAAAGGAGAAAGATGGACAAATTGGAATTTGTACACGAGAAAGTGTAAAGCCAAGCATGAGCAGCTTTCCAGAAGAATGCTACTGTGAACAGCTTTCAAGGTTCTGATTATGTAGGATAGTGAACACTCTATTTATTCAATAACAAATCAGGGCAAAACATTCACAGAAAATCAAGGTTAAGCATTCACCATGTTATACCTTATCACAGAAAATCAAAGCACAGCATTCACAACAACTTGTCACAGAAATTGCTACATAGTTTTCACCACAGTGGTCACATGGTTTGGAACAAAGTACAATCATTTAGTCAATCAATCATTAGTAACTCAATCATTCAGTCATCCTTAAGGAGGCTTCAGGACACAAAATACAAAAGTCAAAGTACTCCACCCATGGTTAGTACATTCATTTAGTTAATCACTGGGTCCTTAATTCAATCACAAAGTAAGTTCACAAATAAATTACACAATTAAGCAGACAGGGCTTCCAGCTGTCTGACCATTACTAGTTAGTTACCAAAGATGGAAGCACCAACATCTGGGTTTTCAAAGCTGGGGGCTCAATAGCTGCCCATGGCCTCATCTGGCCAAATCACACAACTCTTCCCAAAGTGTGTCCCAAAGCAAAACCTCACATCAGGGTCAGTCACTACTCAGTATTCCCAGAGAGGTATTTTCATCTTTACCCGAGGTAGACTCTCAGATTCCCTGGATCCCCTTCCATGGTCCCAGATCCTACCTGGATTCACCAAACTGTCACCTGGATTCAATGGCAGATAGCTCCCAATTCCTTGTCCAGTTTTCTGTGCAATTCCTGTACCATGCTAAAGTTCTCAGAATCCAGTCCACTGTAAAACCTTCACAGTCTCTGTTCCTGGGAAGACAACGCTTAACAAAGCCACAAAATGGTTCATACAAAGTACCACCATCACAGTCATGCTTTCTCAGTCTTTGGCAGCTCCAGCTGGTCCTTGGAAGTCTTCAGCAGCTCCTAGGAGAAGATGATAGCTCCCCAGCAGAAATTCTAGCTGGTTCCCAGAATCAAAATCACTTTACCTAGGTTTCCAAAATCAAAACCATTCTCCCCAGCCTGGGCCTTTCCTCTTTAGCCTCCCTGGCAGCAGATGCCTCTGCCTCCATGAAGCTTATCCCAAAAAGTTCTGAATCTCCCTCTCTGGGGCTTTTCCTTATATACAGTATTGCTCCTCTCTTTTCAGCCCCTCCCTGTTATGTAAGCAACAGGAGTTTATACCTTCTGTTTCTTTAACAGAGGCTTAATTTGAACTAGGTGCTAAGTACTTCTCAGCTTAGCAATAAAAAGGAACTTCAAATTTCATTACTACTACAGAATGTTACAAGGATAGAAAATATAGAAGGCATATTACATAGGAAATAGTTAAATTAACTACGGGTATCTAATTGGAGACAACTCAGGGGAATGATATAGCTCTCTTCAAATCTGGTGGATTGGAAAGACCATATGGAGGTAGAAGACCTTGGTTTAAATGCTGAGCCTACCAATTACTGTCTGTGTGACCTTAAGCAAATCATTTATTAGCAGTGTTGGAGTGGATGGCCTGTAAATTCCCTTCCAACTCTAATTCTAAGAGCCTATGACCCTAGGTGGAAAAAAAACAAAAAGTTTAATTCCGATGTATGTGTGCACATGCATTGTGTGCATGCATACATGTGTGTGCAGGTGTCAAAAAAGAAAAAAACAAGTAGTCCAGTGAATGAAATTTATGGGTAAATATTTTAATTCAATATAAAGGAGGACTTTTGAATAATTTAAACTATCTGTAAATGCAATGGGCTACATTAAAAGGTACATATTTTCCTATTTTTGAAGGTTTTTATTCAGGTCCCAGATGAAAAGACACAATAAACAGAATTCCTACCTTCCAAAAGACATTTGGCTAGACAATCTTCTAGCACTGAATAGAAACCAGGAATCAAAGGCAAGACCAAGGAAGAACTCATCCTTCCCAGTGGACCTGGAGCTCTTACTGGTCTGCTCTGATAGTCCAACAAATCAAGAGGTCTTGATAGCACTGCTTCCAAAAGAGAATGGATATATTAAGCACTATCTTTACCCCTAGGCATCTATTGTAATGGGTAAAAATTATGAACCATAACTTGGACAGTCTTTCACCCCACGCCTTTATTCTTTTCAGCTTTTAACAATGTTAAGAAATCTTAACTACATACATTTTTGTTTTGTGGGACAAAAGGCTAACACCAAAGATAGTGCAGGAAAATGAAACAGAATATAAAGTACTAACTGGGCTTCCAACCAAATTGCTACAGACTTAACATTTTGAATTTATGATAGTCTAAAGAACACAACTTACTTGAAAATTAGTATGTTGACTCCATTTTTAAATAGAAGAAATTCTAAAAAAAATTCTTTCAGTTTTTACTTGGCATTATTCACCCAATGTATTAATTAATTGGAAGAACAAGCTATCTGGCTACCATCAGACTCTCCAGGAGATCTGAGTGGTGTTCACACCACCTGAGAATAAATTCCAAGCTCATCATCCAGGGCACTGCTAGAGGTAATTATGGGATCTTAAATGGGAGCTAAAGAATCTTTTCTAGAAAAAATAAAATATTCCATTTTATCCTTTTTTTTAGAAATAAATGCAATCTGAAGGGAGTGAATTTTGAATGAAGCCTTTTGAAAACCAAGTTTCTTTCCTTAATAGCCCAAGTTTGACTTTTTAAGTAGGAAGTATGGAATTTTAAAAGGTCTGTTATTGTTATCACGGGAGCTTTTAAACAAACAAAGAAGAGGGTAAATTGATTTTACCAAATATATAGTTAATGACCTATTGAACAATCTCTATGAACAACTCAGAGCTTCAGTTTACCTTGATTAACAAATAATAAGAGGAGGGAAAAAAGGGAAACAACACTGACCTAAGCACTCTCAATTAAGTCAATGGGGCAATGAATATCTATCACAATTTGGACAGCTAAAATCTTGTACATTTTGTGTATAGGCTCAGTGACTTCATCCCTGGGTCCATCACTTTACATTCTAGCATTTCTCAACACTGAGTTTAGGTAATGCTCACTTATTCTCTGCTTGTGGACCTACCTTCATAAAATGATAATATCACAGAATAGCCAGAGGTCAGAGTTCTAAAGGTGTGACTCTCTGAAGTCACCATAGGTTAGTTAATCAGAGAATCAAAAGCAATTCTTTCCTTCTAAAATCTACCTTGTTTCATTTTATGCTTCTCTCTGTCTCTCTGTGTCTCTCTGTCTGTCTGTCTCTCTCTCTCTCTCTGTATGTGTATTCAACCACTATATTCTCAGTATCAAAGCAAAAGTATATGCATGGTGCCTAGCTTTGGCAAATTTATAATCTAATTGGGAGTTCACACTTCAACACAAAAAGGATGAAAACATGAATTGCTTATCAGTAAACAAGTTCGTGTATTGGGAGATCATTGTAGCACTTTTAATAATACCCCAATATTTGTTTGTTTATTTTCGTTCCTTCACACACCCTTTTGCTGATGCTAATGATGCTCAGAGGGGGATGTCTTTAGGTGCCAGTAGACTTTGAAGAAGAAAGACTAGTACTATCAACAGTTTATGTTTAACAATCGTGTGGAAGCAACTGGGCTTTAGTCTCTAAGGCATTTAAGCAGCACTTGTTTTAGTTTGGGGATGAAGAAAAAATAGGAGTATGAGTTAACCCTAGAACAGAGTTTTGGAACCTCTGATAGAAAGTAGATCCCAAAATCCTGGAAGAGTATTGTACAACTTTGGCCAAGTAACTATAACCATAAAAATCATGTAAATCTCTGCATTGTTATCTGATCTATTCATGGGTTAACCACCTTGTTCAATATCTATTTCATGGGGAGAGAAGAGGTCTAATAAGAGACAGAACTTCTGGGTTAGACTTTTATATTGCTATGATGCTAAGGTTAAAAGACTAAAGAGAGGGAATGGGTGAGCCAAGATGGAGCAGTAGAGAAGGACTCAGAAGACATCTTCCTAATTCCAAACAACTCAAAATAATGGCTCAAAATGAATTCTGGAATAACAGATAAAAAAAAAGGTGAGAAAAATTTCCAGCCCTAGACAACTTAGGAGGTTGACAAGAATGGTCTGTCCCACTGGGGAGGTAGTCTGACGGCTCAAATTGGAGGTCAGACTGGCCGTATAAGTCATGCCACAGAAAGCCAGCAGCAGACCTTGGAGGTGGCTCCATTAGCAGCAGTAACAGCTTCAGGATCTCTCAATCCATGGACTGTTTGGGGATAAAAGAGAGGTATTTGATAACTTGCAAGAAGGTGAACACAAAGTACCTTTTGTTCAGGATTCTGTTTCATTGCCTATATGCAATTCTCAGTCACGGGCCCAGGGTCAAAAGAAGAGATGGCACTTGCAGCTTCAGGAGAGCAGGGCCCCTGGTCAGTCAGGTTCTGGGGCAGAGAGAAATGCTTGTGGTTGTTTGTGGAAGAGTAGGGACCCTACTTTCAATTCCAAGCCAGAGAGAACTAGTAACTGAGGTTGCAGGAGGTGAGTGGGGGGATCTGGTCACAGTCACAGAGTCAGGAAGACTGCTAGAACTAGTGGCTACAGGGGAAAAGGTCCCTTCCTGGGCAAAGATCAGAGTGTGGACCAGGAAAACAGAGACCACATCATTTATTTCTTTGATCATGCTACTTTGAAAGCACCAAAAATTTACTGTCCCCCAGAGCTAGTTCTGAAAACAGCAAAATGAAAGGGGAAGGTTGGGACAGGATTCTATCTAATCTAGGAGCAGAACCCATCTTTAACATAAAGTTAAAGTTTAAAAATAGGCTGTAAAAATGTGCAAACAACAAAAAATGGACATAATAATAAAAGTCACTATGGTGACAGGGACGATCAAGACACAAACTAAGAAGACAATTAAATCAAAACAGATACATGAATTAGTCAGAGCCCAGAAAACAATTCCTAGAAGAGTCCAAAAAAGGTTTTAAAAATCAAATAGGAGAAGCAGAGAAAAAGTTAGGAAAAGAAATGAGAGTGAAGTAAAAACAATATGGAAAGAGAGTCATTATTGTAGCTCATTCTTCATTTTCTGAGAGGACCAGCTACATAACGGGGTGATGTCTTGATTTGCATGTGAATTGGATTTAAGAGAGGCAGAGTTACACAAAGCCGTCAGCCTCATTCTTTCTTCCAGACATCAAAATCCAGAATCAGGACAAATGTCAAGATAACTGATGATGGCCTAGGATACAGTTGATGACTTTGACATCTTTGATGCCTGACCAAGCTGTAAGTGTCCATAGCACTAGCTTCAACTACTTGCATGGCCATTGGAACAAATTATTCTCATTTATCTGTTAGATAGGAAAAAAGTCTTCACAGACTTGGAGTAGATATGGCCCTAACTTGTCAGTAGGTTTGAGTCCTCTTGTTTACCTGCAATCTGGGTTAGTCTGTCTGCTAAGATAGCTTTATCAGTGTGAGACCACCATACATGCCATAGAGCCCGATAGAAAAAGTTTTATCTCACTTCAGTAAAAGTGGAGCATAGCCCAGAACAGGCAGTATAGGGGAAATCTAGTGGGAGGCTCTTAGGCA
This sequence comes from Petaurus breviceps papuanus, assembly GCF_028583685.1. Lineage (NCBI taxonomy): Eukaryota > Metazoa > Chordata > Mammalia > Diprotodontia > Petauridae > Petaurus > Petaurus breviceps. The sequence goes on along the minus strand of NW_027185764.1, from coordinate 42,562,752 downwards.
CAGCACAAAGAAACAATCAAAATTTCTTACTACTGACTCAGGAGGCAGTGGGACAGCCAGTCATTTGTGAGGCCTCCAGTCCAGCACAGTAGGCAAACTGCCAACCCTGAAACTCAGGGCAAAACAGGTGTGACTAAGCAGGGCCACCCTAGAGCAGTGGGAAAGCCACTAGTCCTGGAGGCCCCTGTAAAGAAAGCCAGTGATGCTGATTCTAGTCCCCAGTACTAAGAGCTTCAGATGGTGCACCCTGTACCAGAAAACAAGAGCTCAACTTTTTAAAATGAGCAAAAAGCAGAAAAGAGCCCTGACCATAGAAAGCTACTATGGAGTCAGGACAGATTAAAACACAAACTCAGAAGAGGAGAACAATGCCAAAATGCTTACCTGCAAAGCCTCAAAGTGTAATATAGATTGGTCTCAAGTCCATAAAGCCCTCTTTGAAGAGCTCAAAAAGGATTTTTAAAACCAAGTAAGAGAGATAGAAGAAAAATTAGGAGTAGAATTGAGTCTTATGCAAGAGAATTATGAAAAAGAAAGTAACAACATCTTGGAAAAGGAAGTCCTAAAAGTGAGTAAAGAAAATAACTCCTTAAAAAATAGAATTGCCAAATGGGGGAAAAATCCACTGAAGAAAAATAATTTCTTTAAATATAGCATTGGCCAAATAGAAAAGGATGTACAAAAGCTAACTGGAGAAAATAATTCCTTAAAAATTAGAAATTAGGCAAGTTGAAGCTAATCACTCTATGAGAAATCAAGAATTAGTCCAAAAAATTAAAAGAATTAAAAATAGAAAAAAATATAAGCTATCTCATTAGAAAAACAACTGACCTGGAAAATATATCCAGAGGAGATAGTTTAAGAACTACTGAACTACAAACTATTAAGGAAAACTGTCCTGTTATCCTAGAACCAAAGGGTAAAATAGGCATTGAAAGAATCCACCAATCTCCTCCTGAAACAGATACAAAAATGAAAAGTCCAAAAAATATTGTAGCCAAATTTCAGAACTATCAGGTCAAGGAGAAAATACTACAAGAAGCCAGAAATAATCAAATATCAAGGAGCCATAGTCAAGAGTACTCAAGACTTAGCAGCTTTTACATTAAAGGACTTAGGGGCTTGAGATATGATATTCCAGAAGGCAAAGGAGCTTGGATTACAATCAAGAATCAAATATCCAGCAAAACTGAGCACAATTTTTTAGGGGAAAAGATAAGACACTCAATGAAATAGGGGACTTTTAAACTTTCCTGATGAAAATACCAGAGCTGAACAGAAAATTTGATATTCAAATGCAAGATTTAAGAGAAGAATAAAAAGGTGGACAGGAAAGAAAGAAGAAGAAAGAAAGTCATGTATTCAATAAGGTTAAACTGTCTACATCCCCATATGGGAAGATGCTGCTTGTATCTCTTAAAAACTATTAGGACAGTTAGAAGGGTGAGGGTGTGGGTTTAAATTGACTGAAGCAATGATAAAAATAAATTAAGAGGTGATAAAAATAATTGTAATTGGATAAGAGGAAAGGGTGAGGCAGAATGGGATAGTATATCACATGAAGAGGCATGAAAGACCAATTATAATAGAGGGAAATAAGGGAGGTAGTGAGCATTGTTTGAACCTTACTCTCATTGAATTTGGCTCAAAGAGGTAAAACACACAAACTCGGTTTTGTAAATAAATCTACCTTACCCTATACAAAAAGTAGGGAAGTATGATGGAAAGGGAAAAAGAAAAGGGGAGGTTGAGAGAAGGGAGGGGATATCGAGGGAGGCAGTGGTCAAAAGCAAAACACTGAAGAGGAAGGAAAGGGCGAAAAGAGAAAGAAAAAAGTATAAACAAGGGGGAAATGGAATGGAGTGAAATACACAGTTAGTAATCATAATTGTGAATGTGAATGGGATGAACTCTCCCATAAAATGGAAGCAGAAAGCAGAGTGAATTAAACACAGAATCCTATAATTTGTTGTTTACAAGAAAAACATAATGGATAATGAAATTATATCACTTCTAAACATATATTCACCAAGTGGTATAGTATCCAAATTCTTAGAGGAAAAATTAAGTGAATTATGGGAAGAAAGACAGCAAAACTATACCAGTGGGGGACCTCAACCTCCCCCTCTCAGAACTAGGTAAATCTAACAACAAAATAAACAAGAAAGAAGTTAAGGGAGTAAATAAAATTTCAGAAAAGTTAGATAGGATAGACTCATGGAGAAAATTGAATGGGGATAGAAAGGAATATACCTCTTTTTCAGTTGTACATGGCACCTACACAAAACTGACTATGCATTATTGAATAACAGACTCATAATGAAATGCATAAAGGCAGAATTAAAGGCATCCTTTTCAGATCATGATGCAATAAAAATGATATGTAATAACAGACCATGAAAAGATATATCAAAAATTAATTGGACACTAAATAATCTAATTCTAAAAAAAACAAGTGAGCCAAAGAACAAAACTTAGTAACAATAATTAATTTCATAAAAGAAAATGACTATAATGAGACAAAATACCAAAATTTATGTGATACAGTCAGTGAAGTATTTAGGGGAAAATTTACATCTCTAAATGCTTATTTGAATAACATAGAAAAAGAGAAGATCAATGAATTGGGCACGCAATTAAAAAAGCTGGAAAAAGAACAAATTAAAAAACCCTAAATAAATATCAAATTAGAAATTCGGAAAATCAAAGGAGAGATTAATAAAACTGAAAGTAAGAAAACTATTGAACTAATAAACAAAACTAAGAGCTGGTTTTATGGGGAAAAACACAATATAATAGAAAATCCTTTGGTTAAGTTAATTTACAACAACAAAAAAAGGAGAAAACCAAATTACCAATATCAAAAAATGAAAAGGGTAAATTCATCATCAAGGGAGAGGAAATTAAAATGATTATTAGGAGCTATTTTGCCCAACTCTATGCCAATAAATCTGACAATATAAGTGAAATGGATGAATATTTACAAAAATACAAATTTCCCAGATTAACAGAAGAAGAAATAAAATACTTAAATAACCCTGATTATAGAAAAATAAATTGAACAAGTCATCAGTAGACTCTCTAAAAAAATTCTCCAAGGTCACATGAATTTACAAGAGAATACTACCAAAAGTTTAAAGAACAATTAATTTGATACCATATGACAGAGAGTAGGCATAGACCAGCATTTCATACTTTTGACCAAGATAGGGTCAAAATGGGTAAATGATTTAGACATAAAAGGTGATGCCATAATTAAATTAGGGGAACAAGGAATAGTTTACCTGTCAGATGTATGGAGAAGAGAAGAATTAATGAACAACAAGAAATATAAAATACTATAAAATGCAAAATGGATAATTTTGATTACTTTAAATTAAAAAGGTTTAGCACAAACAAAACCAACACAACATAGATTGGAAGTAAAACAGAAAGATGGGAAACATTTTTTTTACTACCAATGTTTCTAATAAAGGTAACATTTTTCAAATGTAGAGAGAACTGAATCAAATTTATAAGAATACAAGTCATTTCCCAATGAATAAATGGTCAAAGAAATCAGGTCTATCAAATATGCTAATATGACAGAATAGAAAATTGATAAATGTTGGAGAAGATATGAAAAATTTGGGACATTAATGCATACATAGTGGAGATGATACCTAATCTAACCATTCCAGAGAGCAATTTGGAGCTATATTCAAATGGCAAACTATGCCTACCCAGCAATATCACTACTAGGTCTCTATCGCAAAGAGATCATAAAAAAGGCAAAAGGACCTACAGAAATATTTATGGCAGTTCTTTTTGTGGTGGTAAAGAATTGGAAATTGAAGAAATGCCTATCACTGAAGAAGTCATAGTATATGAATTTAATGGAATACTATTGTGCTATAAGAAATGATAAGCCAGTGGATTTTAGAAAAAAACTGGAAAGACTGAAATGAACTGATGCAAAGTGTGATGAACAGAACTGGGAGAACACAGAAGCAACAACATTGTGTGATGATTAACTCTGATGAACTTAGTTCTTCTCAGTAATACAATGATCCAAGACAATTCCAAAAGAATTATAAAAGAAAATTCTATCTACATCCAAAGAAAGAACTATGGAGTATGAATGCAGATCAAAGTATACTATTTTTTAATTTGTGTGTGTGTGTTTTGTGACTTTTCTCTTTTGTTTTGCTTATTGTTTCACAATATGACTAATGTGGAAATAAGTTAACATGATTACACATATGTAACCTATATCAAATTACTTGCTGTCTTGGTGATGGGAGATGGGAGGGAGAGAAAAAATGGAAATGAAAATCTTATAAAAATGAATGCTGAAAACTATCTTTACATGCTATTGGACAAAATAAAATATTATTATACATATATATGTATGTATATGTTTGTATATCTATAACAGATATGGATATTGACATGGATATTCATATAGCTATATATATCTATATATATATATAGACATAGATGTAGACATAGACATAGATATGGATATAAAACTAGACAGCTAGGTGGCACAGTGGATAGAGAGTTGGGCCTGGAGTTAGGAGGACCTGAACTCACATCTGGCCTCAAACATTTACTAGCTATGTAACCCTGGTCAAGTCACTTAACTCTGCTTCCAAAAAAGAAAATAATATACAATATATTTATAAGTATATCACATAATGTTTTCTAACATAGATTATATCAAGTCACATATAATCATTGGTATAATATTATATATTGTAGTTTTATATATAAACAATTAGCTAATGATTAAAAAGAAAGAGGAAAACCAAATCTCAATGAACAGAATATGGAATAGATAATTTAAATAATATATTGATTTATTTCATTAAAGCTTTTGGTATTGCTCTCATATAGTTGGGAAAAATTATTTCTAATATTATTCTTTATTTGTTGTGAATGCTTCTTTTTTCCATTTTGATACTGATGATTTAGTTTTCCTTTTTCATTTTAATCAATTAAGATAATAGTTTATTTTTAGAGCTCCTAATTTTGCTTATCAGTTCAATGTTTTCTAAATTCTGTTAATTTCTTTAATTTTTAGAATTTACATTTTGATATTTAATTGAAGATTTAAATCTGTTAATTTTCTAGTATTTTAAATGCATCCCCAATTTGCTGATTTTTTTCTCTTTTTTATTAAAGGATTTAGAGGGTTTTTTTTAATTAAATGTAGGAGGAAATGGCAAGCCACTCTCGTATCTTTGCCATAAAAACCCCAAATGGGATCATAGAGTCAGACACAATTGAAAACCACTGAACAACAACAAATTCTTATTTTGCATAGAACAGAAATACAGCAGCCACTTATTGGTGCAATCCAACCACTAATCAATATGGAAGCTATGACCTACTCTGTTTCTAAACTGGACCAGTTCCCCCCTCCTTAGGCAGCCTGGTGGCTCCTCGCACTGAAGGGCTAACATTATTATTAGTATTTTTGTTATTGTCTTCTTCTTCTTGTTGTTCATAGCTAGCATTTATATAGTGCTTTAAGATTTGGAAACACTCTATAAGTATAATTGCAATTTATTCTCACAACCCTAGGAGGTATGTGCTATCATTCTTATTTTAGCTATAAGGAAACTGAGGTAGCTGTAGTTTAAGTGACTGACTTAGCCCTACTATAACTCAGACTACCTGAGTTCAAGTGATCCTCCACCTCTCCATTAGTAAGGACTGAAGGCCTGTTCTACCATGATGCACTAGAAAAGCCATGCTTGAATCCATAATGGTGTGGCATAAATTGACTGACCTGACAGAAACGAAGGTTTCCAGATAATTTTATTTTACTTTTAAGGATATAGTTGTCAAAGACAACAATGAAGGATGCTGCCCATTGCCTACATCACAATATTCCTCCTTGAGAGACCCACTTTGGTGATGACATTTTCAACCTAAAAGAATCAGAAATTGGGCTAATCTGAGGAAGCATCAAATCTCCCATGCCAGGTGCTTGTACATGTCCATGGGGCTGTCTATAGGCTACGTCACCAATGCTGAATCAATCCTTGTGTTTGAATCAAAGACAAGTTTGTGCTTCGGCTGCCTAAATGGTAAGTGGCAGTCCAGCGGTATTGCCTGGTTACTGATTGGTTTGAATTTCATGTTCATGTGTGTATCTGGGCACTTTCAACTTATTAAATTCTGTCTATATTTCAAGACCTGCTCAAATACAGATCATGGAGCAATCTTGGTATATCAGCAATGCAATATTCACAATGCCTACGGAAATTACAGATATGCTGATGTAGTTATCAATCACTAAATATATAAGGCTTGCTATATGGGGGATAAAGAGAGAACATTTACTAAAATACCAAAAGACTGAGTCCCAAAACCAGAAAGTCAAAGCCATCAGAGTAGTTATGAAATTGGCACAGGTAGATAAAGTATAAAGGACCCACATTCTCAAGCCTTTAAAACAGAACAGGGTACCTCAGGCAAAGGTCCTCCTCTCCCCACTCACAGCAACCACCAAGAGTCCAGGAAGTGTGCTCCCAGCAGCTCCGGCCCCTGGCAGTCCTCATCAGGAGTCCTTAGCAGAAATTCTGGCTGACTCAAAAAGGGGTTTGCTCTTCTGCTGCCGCTGCCTCTGCTGCTGCTGCCGCCATTGCCACCACTGCTAGCCACTGCAGGAACTCTAGCTTAGCTTCTGCTTCCTCTTGCCCCACCTCTTCCTGCTAAGTCAGCAAGTCCAATGGGGCATGGAATATCTTTAAATCCCATAACCCTTACACTTGGTCATAGCCTACCATAACTATCATCGTATTTATATTTCTAATCAACAATATGTGGCAGGTATTGACCCGGGAGAGTGGCATGATATAGAAGATAGAAAGGCCAGAGCTCTATTGTAGAGGGTTTTTTTGACAGTAAAGAAGTTTCCCTCTGGATGAGGGTCTCCCAACATTTATGGAATATGAAATACTGGTCTCTAAAGACAATAAATAACCCAAGAAAAGTGTGGAAACCTTGGTCCCCCTTCACCATTGCCTGTCCATATTACATTTTTATTAACAAAGGCCTTGTACCTCTTCTCTCTGAAGCAGGAATTCTTACCCTGGGATTTGTGAACCTTTTAACTTTTTTGATCAATAAATATAATTGTTCTCCTTTGTAATTCTTTTTATTTTATTTTTTGTATTTAAAAACATTATTCTGAGAAGAGTTACATAGGCTTCACCTAACTGCCAACAGAGTCCATGAGGCCCGCACTCCCAGAAAAAAAAGTTAAAACAAAACCAAAACTTTAAGCCTAAAATGTCTTGACCAGCTTTACCAATTTATAAAATCATAAATGTCACAGCCACTAAGTTGTGCAAATTCTACTTTCGTTGACCTCTCATACTTTAAGCCTGAGGTTTTGTTTTTGTTTTTAACCTAGGAAGAAACATTACCTTTAATACTTAACATGGTCATCTTCTTTTAATTTTCTTTTCTCCCTGAAAGTGGCTGCAAAAATCAAAATGCAATCTAAGAAAAATGGTTGTTTTTCCCCAAGTTGAAACATTTGGGAACTGAGTTATAAAATGACAGTTAATATCAGTTACATGATTTCCTTTTTGTTTCTTAGTTCCAGCTGCGAGTGGCCTGTGCACTAACCCTCAGTAATGTAGAAACATGACAAATGTTTTTATTTTATCTGCGTTTCTCCATATAAAAATTAATTTCTTTAATAGCTGGTATTCTCTGTAGCAACTGATAAAAAGACATAAACATAAAATATTGTATGTCATTAATTGTAGAAAGGCATATAAATATAAAGTAATACATTCTGGTATCATGGTTTTCCTTTTTTTCTGAAAAAGGACCGATATGACATCACTATGTTGGAGTCCAGATTCAGTATATCTGACTGTGGCTAATCAGACCAATTCTAACTTGGAGGCGCTGCCACAGGTTGGGCACAAATAGTCACATGAATATTTGGAGTGGAAATGCCTCTAAATTCGGGCAGCTCATGTTTCCTTTGAGTTACTCCCAATTCTTCATAGCTCACAGAATAGTGAGCCTTCTTTGATGCAGGCATGCCATGCTGGATGGTCTTGTGTCTCTCTTCTATGTCTGACAGTCAATGCTAAAGTTCTTCAGAGAGGCTTCATATCACTTCTGACCTCCATGTGAGTGCTTGTCATGTGTGAGTTCTCTGTAAAATAGTCTTTTAGGCAAAAATATGTTTAGCATTCAAACAACACGGCCAGTCTATCAGAGTTGTGTTCTCTGCAGAAGAGTTTTAATGCTTGGCAGTTTAACTCAAGAAAGGACCTCAGTGTCTGGTACTTAATCTTGCCAGGTGATCTTCAGAATCTTCCTAAGACAAATCAAATGGAAGCAATTTAATTCCCTGGCGTGGTGCTGGCAGACTATTCAGGTTTCACAGGCATGTAATAATGAGTTCAGCACAACAGCTCTGTAAACCTTCAGTTTGCTAGGCAGTCTAATACCTCTTTTCTCCCACTTTCCTTTGGAGCCTCTAGAACACTGACCTAACTCTGGCAGTGCATGTGTCAACCTCATAATTTGTGTATTCATCCCTAGAAAATATATTGTAGGGGAGGCCAGGTAGCACAGTGAGTAAGAGCACCCGCCCTAGTGTTGAGATGACCTGGGGGATCGAATCCAGGCTCAGACACTTAGCATCCACCCAGAAACACCTGGCTGTGTAACCTTGAGCAAGTTACTTAATCCCAATTGCTTAGGGGTGGCCAGGTGGCTCAGTGAGTAAGAGCACCAGCCCCAGGGTCAGGATGACTTGGGGGATTGAATCCGGGCTCAGATACTTAACACCACAACCAGAAATAACTGGCCATGTAACCTTGAGCAAGTTACTTAACCCCAATTGCTTTTAAAAAAAAATAAAGTATATTGCAAAGGCAAATAAACTTGTCCACAGCATTAACAATTTCTACGTTTCCTATAACTTGTATGATGGTGTGATGCTGGCTGGTGAAGAACCTGTGTTTTCTTGGTGCTAATTGTTAGGCTAAAATTAGCAGAATTAGCAGAAGATCAATCCATAGCTTGTTGTATCTCAGGCTGTGCTGAGTACTTTCATCCACAAACAAAAGGTCACACGCAAACTCTCCCTTCACTTTAGTCTTGAAAGCCTTTTTGACTTAAATAATTGAGTTATTTTATATATTTAGTTATAATAAGTGAGTTAACTGACCTACAAGGCCTTTTCTATCCTCACTGAAGGTGTCCAAACCCATCAGAGAAAACCTCATGCCAAAAAGCATGGGAGTAAACACACAGTCCCGCTTCCCTCCACTGGTGAGTATGGAAGTACAAGAGCATTTTCCACTATCCATAACCCATGGTGAGCATGCAATCATGAAACTGATGTACAATACTAATGAGCTTATCTAGGCAACACAATTTTGCCATCATAAGCACTCATGACTGACTGTATCAAAGGCCTTGGGCAGATCAACAAGTATTATACATGTTTTGTTCCTGGCATTTCTCTTGGAGTTATTGAGTGCAAATACTGTAATGAACCTTCCTTGACCCTTTCTGAAGCCACTCTGGTCCTAGGGTAGATCAACTGATTAAGGAGGATTCTGCCAAGAATCTTGCCAGTAATGACTGAGAGAGACGTCCCTGTGATTGTCACGGGACAATTTATTTTTATTTATTCATTTATTTTTTAAGCAATCAGGGTTAAGTAACTTGCTCAAGGTTACACAGCCAGTTATTTCTGGGTGTGGTGCTAAGTATCTGGGCCTGGATTTGATCCCAAGGTCATCCTGACCCTGGAGCCAGTGCTCTTACTCGCTGAGCCACCTGGCCGCCCCAACAATTTATTTCATTTTCAGTGAATAGAGATGGACAAAGGAAGGATCCTTGAACGCTTGGAGGATAACTTCCTCTTGCCATAAAACCAAGAAAATTTCAGTCAGCTTTTGTATTATTGTAGTGCCAGTGCAAATTCCTATTACAATGATCAATGTTCCCCTTACCTTGTTGTTCTAGACCAGGAATAGGGAACCTGTGGCCTGAAGGCCACATGTGCTAGATAGTGACAATCCAAATACAAAAATCTGATAACCCCTGCTCGAAAATAACTAATATTCTAATAAGGAGTTATAGAACCTATGGGTATATGGTGGTCGAGGAAGGGATTTGGGGTCTTTGGGTCTTGGGTATCACAAGGACTGGGGGCAGTTAATTGTCCTGTCCAGTAGCAATGATGCAAGAGGAAAATCAAGTGTTCATCAATTAAAGGTGATATCACTAAAACACTATCAGCAAGTTAATCTTTTCTAGCAATTATGATGAGGTTGCTTCATCATCCATGCCTGTGGTCACTGTCTCATCTTTTCAAGAAAGCTGGTCAGGTTTAAAAATGAGATTTTAGAATTAAGATGCACTTAACCACTTTATAAGTCCAATCACTTTACTTTATAACCAAGGAAGTTGAGGTCTAGAAAAGTGCAGTGCCTTACTCCATATCACACAACCAATAAGTAAGCTAGTAGGATTCACCCCCAGACCCAATTCTATAGTCACCACAGCTCAGTCCGAGGCTATGGGACAGGTATTTTTGTGGTTTTTGAGTCATTTCAGCAGTGTCTGAATCTTCATGATCACATTTGGTTTTTTCTTGGCAGAGATACTGGAATGGTTTGCCATGTCCTTCTCCAATTCATTTTTTCAGATGAGGAAACTGAGGCAAACAGGGTTAAATGACTTGCCCAAGGTCACACAGCTAGAGTCTGAAGCTGTATTTGAACTGGGGCAGATGAGTTTTTCTGACAGCAGGTTGAGTGCTCTACCCATTGTACCACCTAGATGTCCCATTTTTTTCCCCTTTATACAGAATAAAAATGTCCTATGAAAGACACATGCTTGCTTTCATCTAACCAGGTGTGATAAGTGGGCCAGACATAATTAGAACCAGGTCAGAGTTCATTTTGACCTGGAATTCAGTACACAACACAACTGGTCACATGAGAGGGAAATTGACACCTATGAATGGCTTCTTTGAAAAAGTTATGATCTCTTTTGTCTTCTCCCATGTTTTAAAGGAATGAATAGATGTATATTTCTTAGTTATGCTTTCCAAATTTAGTATTCCAGGTGTGGCTCATTCAACACTTTCAGTTTCATTAAAAGCACTGACTTGTCAGCTCATTTTATTCTTAATTATATCTTACACTCCACCTAGATATTCCGTTTTTCACATTCAGGATAAGTCTCTCAATTTCTTTTGTAGCCCATAGTTCTGACTAGCTCTAGAAACTTCTAAGATTCAGAACTACAAAAACTTGTTCAGAGAGTTATAAACTAGTTAAAGAGAAAAGGGGGTGGGGTGTTAGAAGTAGAGACAGCATTTCCCTAACTGAAATAATGAGCTATCAAAGTACATCAAAGAATACACTCTTCATGGTGAAATGAAATCTAGGGGATGTGTCACTCATATGCTATAAAGGACATAAATGTAATGTCTTACTTTCTTTCATCCTGGCAGCATCTGAAGGATCCATCAAGCTTCCCAAGGTGGCCTTGTCTCCATACAATAGGAAAAGAGCTGAAGAATAGGGGAGGAGTTTGGTCCAGGCCAGCAGGAATCTAGGACATTACCTATTCAAGGTTCTTATTGCATCCAAGACAAAAGGTAAAGAATGGCAAGTACAGGAAAAGACTCTTCCCTTAAGGCCATCCCACTAACTCTACTGGCAATAAACAGTGAGAAGTTGAGATCCTAGTCAATTCAACCTATAGGTGTATACACTGATTGAGAGGAGAAACTTAGATGTCTCAAAGGGCAAGTAATAAATAAGGAAAAATATGCAATAGGAATTAATACCTCATCCTGAGTTCTCTCAATGAACTGTTGGGAAGTAGAGGAGAGAGGGAAAGAGAGGAGAGAGAAGAAAGGGGAGAGAGAGAGAGAGAGACAGAGACAGAGAGAGAGAGAGAGAGAGAGAGAGAGAGAGAGAGAGAGAGAGAGAGAGAGAGAGAGAGAGAGAGAGAGAGAGAGAGAGAGAGAGAGAGAGAGAGAGAGAGACAGAGAGAGAGAGAGAGAGAGAGAGAGACAGAGAGAGAGA
>NW_027185764.1:42549181-42550575 GCF_028583685.1 Petaurus breviceps papuanus | reverse complement strand
AGAGAGAGAGAGAGAGAGAGAGAGAGAGAGACAGAGAGACAGAGAGACAGAGAGACAGAGAGACAGAGAGGGACAGAGAGAGACAGAGACAGAGACAGAGACAGAGAGAGAGAGAGAGAGAGAGAGAATATTCATTAAGCACTTACTATGTGTCAGGGGCAGGCAAGTGATACAGTGCATAGAATGCTAGACCAGAAGACAGGAAGATTCACCTTCCAGTTTCCAGAGTTCAGTTCTGCCCTCAGACACTTACTGTGTAACCCTGCACAAGCCACGTGACCCTGTTTTAGCTGGAGAAGCAAATCGTAAACCACTCCAGTAACTCTGTCAAGAAAACCTCAAACAGAGTCACAAAAAGTCAGACATGACTGAAACAACTGAACAACATCTGCCAGGCACTGTGCTAAATGTTGGGGATATAGAAAACAAGACAGTCCCTAGCCTCAAGGAGTTTCCACTGTAATAGCAGAAGACAAAACTTAAAGAGGACCCAGAAAAGGATAGGAGAGATAGAAAGAAGGAATCCCACTGGGGGCCAGGCAGCTGGTGTAGGGGCAGAGGAGCCTGGAGGAAAATGAGAGCCATGTGGCTGGGCCTTCCCATGTTATAGAGGTTCTGAGGTGAGATTCACAAATCATGGGGTTGACACCAGGGTGGAGTGGAAAATCAGTTATATATTTCTCTCTCCCAGTGGGAACAGTTATGGGAGGTGGGGATCTGAATCTAATTACCTGAAGCATGTCTAGGAATTCCTCCATGTTCCCATAGACTGATTAAGGGTAGCCTACAGCTCACATGGAAGTTGTTTTCATATATTTGATCTTATTCTTTTGGGTTCTATTGAAGAAGGGGCCTTTGCATTTTTTGATGAAGTTACCTCTATAACTCATGGATTTGGGATGAGAAAAGATAACAATGCTTCTGGCAAAGCCTGGAATGAGGGAGATGAAATGAAAAGTCATCATTTATATATCTCCTACTATGTGCAGGGCACTTTCCTAAGCACTTTAAAAAGAGTCTCTCATTTAATCCTCAAAACAACACTATGAGGTGGATGTTTTATTATCCCCAAATTACAGTTGAAGAAACTGAGGCAGAAAGAGTTTAAGCAATTTGCCCTGGATCATACAATTTAACTTGGGTCTTTCTAAATCCGGGCCTGAATTTTATCCACTGGCTTAAGGCACTAAAATCTACTAAAAAGCCACTAAATATGAGTCTTCTGGTCTAGTTGTATTTCTTCCAATTCTGGGAAGAGAAATCAATCCTACATCATGACTGGATGGCAAGGATTTCCTATACAAAGAGAATGTGAAGAATATCTTAGGAGACTGGAGAGAAGAGACTGACATAGACATGAAGAGACTGAAGGGTGGCTTTATCCATACATAGAA
>NW_027185764.1:42539181-42546681 GCF_028583685.1 Petaurus breviceps papuanus | reverse complement strand
CTCTCTCCCCACCCCGGCTCTCTGTCTGTCTGTCTCTGTCTGTCTGTCTCTCTTCCTCTCTCTGTCTCTGTCTCAGTTCAACCATGACATCACATACCAACCCCCCCTTCTAATTCAGTTGTTTTTAAAAATTGTTTTATTGATACTTTTTGTATTACATTGCATTGATTTCTGAATATGCCCTTCTGACTCCCTTGCCCAATGAGCCTTCTCCTATCACAAAGATTTCAAACAATAACAAAAATTCTTCAGTCAAATCAGCTGATATATCAAGCATATCCAACAGCATGCACAACATTCCATTGCTGTAGCCTCTCATCTCTTCAATAGAAGTAGGGATACACATTTTCTTATGTCTTTGAAACCACTTGGTCATTAAAATTACAGTTTAAGATTATTTTTTGGTTGTACTATCCTTTTACATGTGGTAGTATTTTGTGTATTATCTCCCTGATTCTGATGATTTCATTCTTTGTTGTTGTAGTGTTCCACTCTTTGTGACACCATTTGGGCTATTGCCATTGTCTTTTGCCATTTCCTTCTCTAGCTCATTTTACATATGAGGAAACTGAAGTAAATAGGGCAAAGTGACTTGCCCAGGGTCACACAACTGGTAAGTGTCTGAGGCCAGATTTCAACTCAGGAAGATGAGTCTTCCTGACTCCAGGCCTGTTACACTATCCACTGTGTCACCTCTTTGTCCCTCTACTTCACTCTAGATCACTTCATCTAGATCTTTCCATGTTTCTCTGAATGCCTCACACCCATCATTTCTTATGGCACAGTAAAATTACATTATTTTCGTGTTCCATCATTTATTTAATCAATTTCAAATTTGTAGGCATTTGCTCCTTTTTCAGTACTTTGCTAATGAGAAAAGTGCTACCAGGATTATATTGCTCTATGTGTACCCCTTCTTTCTGACTTTAATCTTGGAGAATCTAGGGGTATGCTGGACACATCTCTAATTGCCTCAGGAGAATTGCTTCAGGAGAGTTGATTGTTAAAGTTTCACTGTAAGCATTTACACCTTAGAAATTAACAAATGCTAAAAACCAAGGCTTAATCTACTGTTTTGTTGTTTATCTAGACTTAAGAAAGTGATGGAGAAAATTCTAATGATGCAGATTAAGCTTAAAAATGTATTGTGGGTGAGATTTTTTTTCTGGAGAGTGAGTTATTAAATATTTACCTGCATACCCCCTGGATATAGCAGTCATAGGATATCTGTGTCAAAGGACATGAATATGTTAGTCACTTTGTTTTCATAATTCAAAGTTATTTTTCAGAATTGTTGGATCTTTTTACAGCTTCACTCACTAATTCAGACATTTTTGAGTGATTTTCATAAAAATGATATGCCTCAGAATAATTTGCCTGTCTCCAAACAAATGTGTGGGATGCCGAATGCTATTTTCCAAGTCGGGGTAGAGGCAGAGTTTCAGAAGCTGAGAGGTTTCCCTCTGTAATTCTAGACCATTTCCCCTGGTACTGCTGTCCAGGCCACACAGACTTCTATTGCTGAGAACTTAAAGAAGAAGAATTCAAACAAATATGAATTGTCATTTCTCATACAAAATTGTCTTGTTTGCAGCAGGTAACTCATGTATTATTTTGTTTCCAGAGCTAGAAAAGAACCTTGACCCTTTTACCATCTCGAGTGAGCTCCAAACATGTTATAGTGTATAAGACTGGGGTGATGAGGTTTTTTTTTTTCCAAGATGCCCAAACTCAATTGGAAAGTCTAGTTAAAAGCCATACTTCCACATTAACTCTAGATGTGAAATGTCATAAGAAGGATGTACAGCTGGAACGGGAGAAAGCTGACCCAGCTTTTGCCCATGCCAAACGTCTCTTTCTGACCCATTTCCATGTCTGGCACCTGTCATTATGACAATCTCCCCAAAAGATCTACGGAAATTACACTTACCCTCTGGTAACTAGGTAACATAATCTCCCGGAGGCTAGCTAATTGCAGCCCATGATAACCTCACATACAGTAACTGTTAAATTTTTCATTTCTTTCAAATTATTATGGATCAGTGGAGAGGGTATTGATTTGATTCATTAACTGATTCCCAGTCTGTTCCAAGGTTAATGATTACATGTATCTCAATTACATCCTTAACAGGTTATACTATATGATTTGTTTCAACTGCATTGTACATTACGCATCTACTCCAGCTGAAAGGCTTCTTTGCTCTTGATGATTTAATAGGTTCCCTTTCTCCCCCATTACAGTGAACATGCCTAGAAGGTACAAGTCCATTTGGGACAACAAGGAAAAGAAAGCTTTTTCCCAGGTTTCTCAAAGGAGCACGTGGCTACCAGTCCCTGAGATTCTTTTAGGTTTAAAAGACTAATTTCCAGTATCAGTAATCACAAAATAATAGTTATTAACATAGAAAAGGCCTCAAAGACCATCTAGTTCAAGCCTCTCATTTTACAGAAGAGGAAACTGAGTACCTGGTTGGTGCTCAAGGTCACAGAGGTAGTGTCAGAGATGAGTTTGAAACCAGTTTTTCTGGGAATGCCAAATCTCTCAGTAATATTATTTTTTCTTGTCTGCCACCTATATTTGAATTGTAAGTAACATTTATAGTACACCTTCAAGTTTTGAAAGTACTTCATATGTGCTATCCCATTATATCCTCACAACAATGGCATTCCATTGTTGTGGGATGAGAAAATATGGAATGAGGAAAATGACACTGGATGAGTTTAAATGATATGCCCAGGAAGGATTTGAATTCAGGTATTTTTTACTCCAAATCCACTTTATTCATGGTACTACCTAGCTATTTAAACTCCTCTGAAAAGTCATAGATCAGTGAGGGAAATTCCTTTATAAAAAAAGTCAAATAAAATGTCCAGGGCTGGGGATGGGGTTGTCTTCTAAGGAATATTTAGAAAGCAGTAAATCATTGGTTCACAGATAACCTGGCTATCCAGGAAGTCTGAAATCAAGCAGAAGTGATCAACTGGAGGTTTCTCTGGGGCATAGATTATTTCTATATAAATTACTTTGTTTAAATCCCAGAACTGTTCCACAAGGATGATACTACTTCCAAGTCCTACGCGACCCTCAGATGCACATTTATTCCTGTGTGTCCCATCCAAAGGAAACTCAGTCCTGAACCTGGGAATAAAGTCCATTCTCTGATATGTGAACCTTTTTATTTAGACAAACAAATCCTGTTTCTTGCTCTTATCTCTGTAACAATATTAGCACTTAGTGGAACATAAAGAAGCACAATTTTTCTTTTAAAAAAATTTTCCTTTTAGTATTCACTTTCCTTCTGCCTATGTAAAGGACATCTCCCTTGTTTTCTTTGGAACCCCAAGATCAGACAGAGTTTAGAAACTCAGAAGCCAAATGGGTATAGTCAGGAGGAGAGACTTCAGTTATACAATCCATTAAATAAAACAATAGAGCCTGCAGCTGAGCTATTAAAAAGAGTACAGCAATTTTTATTTCAATGGCTACATTTTATTTCCTCTTCTGAGTGACTGCTAACAAAGGGCCGCTGAAAGGACTGGATAAAAAGCAGGCGTCAGATGCAGGATCCATGAGTTAAACAACATTATTAGATACAATTTCATAAAATCTAGTTGCTTTTCTGCTACTAGAAATCATGTCCTTTTGTCAACTTGTGGTCACATCAGCACTTCTGCTGATATAATTTGCTCCAGCTGCAGAGCGTCCCTGGCCTGCAAATCAAGAACTAGAATGGGGACAGTCAGGAATAACTCAATAGCTTGGATAATGTGCAAATCACTACACATCTCGCTATTAGTCTACTTTTTTTTTCAGAATATTTGGAACAGGAAAAATTTATCTTTAGCAAAATAGCAGATCTGCCACCATGCTAGGAGTTCGTTTGTCTGGCTATCTTCTGAAACCATTTCTGGCCATCCTGCATTTCATGGGGTAGTTAGATATTTAAGTCTTCCTTACTGGGCAAAAGGGCAGCTAGGTGGCGCCGTGGATAGAGTGCTGGACCTGAAGTCAGGAAGACTCATCTTCCTGAGTTCAAAGCTGGCCTCAGACACTTAATAGCTATGAAACGCTGGGCAAGTCACTTAAACCTGTTTGCCTCAGTTTCCTCACCTGTAAAGTGAGCTGGAGAAGGAAATGACAAACCACTCCAATATCTTTGCCAGGAAAGCCACAAATGGGATCATGAAGAATATGACATGACTGAACAACAACATTACTTATTTGAAATAGCTCTTGAACATGTAAGGTCCTACTTTATGTCGTTCTTCAATAATGCAGTCTCTACCCACACTGTTAGAAAGTTCTCAATATCAATTAATTATATCTCTCGCTCGGAACCTTCAATGGACTTTTGTTTTACCATAAATATGTAGATCCGGGGACGGGGAAGCAGACAGCTTTTTTTGTTCAGGGGTGTTAGAGATATTTTCAGGTCCTATGTTCTTCATATAAAGGAACCAATCAAAGAAGAATGAGTATTTCTCGTGGACTTGTACACATGCAAAAATCATGAAGAAAGTGAAATAGTCATTGAACCCCCAACTTCAGACCTGATCTGAAAACCTAATGATTCACATTAAAGGCACTTAGAATTGAGTTTCAACCAGTCTAAATTCTGCCTAAATGTGGTACCGAACAATCCCTCACAGTGTGAGAAGGGGGAAAACAGTTTCTAAATAGAAAACCAAAGCCCAAGCACACTTGCAGAGCTGAGAAAATCATTACATATGGTGCTTAGGAAAGAGAAAGAAAACAATAGCATATACAGCTGCAGGATCTGAAACAACTTCCCTGATACAAGAGCAGCTAATCAAGTGTGCAAATGCTAGAGAGAGACCGTTGTTCACCAGTGCAAGGAAGCTGCAGACCCTCTCTTCATACAATGGCAGCCTTCCAGGGCCAGGTGTAATTAGAAGTGCAAACTCATTGCTTGACCTAGAACTCTCTGGAATCCCTCACTGCAGCAGGTCTCCAAGCCTTATGGTGGGATTGTTTGCTTTTGTCTCATTCTTTTTAAAATGCCTCAGGGAATTTTACAACTCCCAAATATATTTGTAAATATAATTGTTTTAATGAGACCAAAGAAAAACTTGTATTCCCAGGTAGAATACACAATGTACCCTGCCTGCATGGTTCAGTACTCTCTCTTCCCTTTGGGAAGCTTTGCATGATAATTTAGGGACCAGTTTTCTAATCTTGCTCTCTCCTTTCACTGTATCCTGATGTACAGTTCAATTTAGGTACAGATTTCAAAATACAGGCTAGCTGGCATCATGGCCCAGTTAGGAGTATTTGCCCCCTTACCTAAAAGCTTCATGTATTAGATACCACTGACTACTGCAGGACAATAAAAAAATCCTGATCCTTTGGAAGGAAATCACATTTGGGATTCATTCGTGCTTTCTCTTTAATGCTTTGTCACTTGACAACCAGTTTTATATTAAAACACTTCTTCTCAAGGTAAAAGTAGGATTTTTCTAAAATATTTTAAGATTCTGGCACTTCTCAGATCAATCACACCAGTGTGTCACAAAATCTGTTTTATCGGTGGATCAGACAATGCAAATGTCCCTTTCCTGTCCCTATCCCCCTCCCCCCAAAAAAAGAAAGAGCATGAAGAAGGAAATTAATATATATGTGCGTATATGTGTGTGTGTTATATTTGCTAATTTTCCTCAAGGTTAACATGCGACTGTGACCAAAAGTTGCAGAAAGAATCACATTTGTGAATGGTAACTTTATATGTTGTTCTTGTCTTTATATCCTCAGTAAATATACACGGCATCCATGGCCAATATGCATGCGTAAGTGGCCAGTTCAGAAAGGTAAGGCATAAAACTATCTTTCTTAAAGGAGAGGAACGTATAATTTCTGAAGTGATTCTCAAATGGGAGCCAATTACTTTCGTTTTGCTTATATAGCTCTATAGTATTCACCCCCAGAATGAGCCCTTGCTTTATCATCCTTAAACTATGAACTGGTTAAGCCAGTCACTAAAAAGTGCGAGGTTCCTTTTAAATGATAGTGCAAACAAACATACTTGCTTTGGAGGCCACCAAATTGCTAAGTCTCTGTTAGCTCTTAAATGATTATCTATTATTTTCAATTTAGCCTATGTCTAGACAGGGAACAGCAAGCAGAAGATGGTGCATCCACTTTCCACTTTGCTTCTAAAGGGAAAATACTTTTATTCTGTCCCCATTGGGCTGGAAACAAAGACCCTCTCTTCCCCTTTACAGTGCCCCAGAATTGCCAAGAGCCAGGCCAGGGAAGGTGTGTGATGTTGAATGAAGGCCTAATCTATTCATCTCAGACTTTGCTTAACAATCCTGTTTCTATAATGCTGAACAAGGGAGTGCCATCATCTACACAATATACAAAGACTCTTTTTGAACACTGAATAAACTATTACTCGCTTTCATTTCATGAGGTGTTAACCCAGTACAGAGAAGATAAATTAAAGCTTTTCCATCACACCAAAAATCAAAAACCCTTGGTCTGAACATTAAGAATCAACACCTTGCCAGTTTATGTGCTATTTTGCCAGTGAGGAAATGCTTTTGTTGGCAGGAGGCCTTTCTTGTAAAAAGATAATGCTTTCTACAACTATTCCTCCCCTAAAAAAAAAAAAAAAAAGCTTTTTTATAAATTTTCATTTTATTGCATTTCCTTCCTGCTTCCTATAAGGCTATAATATTCTATTAGTGATGACTGTGGACCACAAGAAGATGATAGAGAAGGAATATCTATACAGGAATAATTTTTGAGATGCAGAGATAGTTAACTTTGATGTACCACAAAACTCTTAAGGACAAATATAATTGTAGAAGTAAAGCTAAAAGGGCTAGGAAGAAAAAAAAAAAGAAGATACTTGGAACACTTTTTTTGCTATTTCAACAACTGTTTTGTCTGCTTTAAATAGCTTAGTGGATCATTGTCTTTTTGTTTTGCTTTGCAGAAGGATCTGTTGTTTTCGAATTGCGCTTGGAAAATATATACATTAGTAGCACCAATAAAGGTCTGAAGGGAAAATATTTAAAGCACATTTTATGCATCAAGAACAAGAAAAGCAAAAAGTCTCTTCCTTATTCAGGTCAGGGATACTCATATCATTAGCCTTCTTCATTTCCTGAACAAAGTCAGTGACTTGGGGGCATACACTGGTTGGTGTGGCTTGTAATTTGGCACAACCAGTGTCTGTGGTTTACACAAGTATCTCACCCAGGTAGATATTTTAAAATTAGTATTTTATGCATCCCATAGAGGAAACATGGAAAGGGCCCGGGACTTAAATAAAGAAGACTTTGGGTAAGTTAGAGGATCATAGGATTAAAACTGCTGAAATGAAGCTCAAATGAGTGAATATGGAGGAGGGGGAGAAGAAAAGAAAAAAAGAAGGAAAGAAAGAGAGACAGAAAGAAAGAAAGATAGAAAGACAAAAAGGAAGGAAGGAAGAAAGAAAGAAAGAAAGAAAGAAAGAAAGAAAGAAAGAAAGAAAG
>NW_027185764.1:42514797-42539171 GCF_028583685.1 Petaurus breviceps papuanus | reverse complement strand
AAGAAAGAAAGAAAGAAAGAAAGAAAGAAAGAAAGAAAGAAAGAAAGGAAGGAAGGAAGGAAGGAAGGAAGGAAGGAAGGAAGGAAGGAAGGAAGGAAGGAAGGAAGGAAGGAAGTCACATACCTAATAAGTATATGAGGCAGGATTTGAACTCAGGTTTGCCTGACTCCAAGGCCAGTGCTGTACCCACTCTGCCATCTAATTGTCTAATCACTCCTAACTGCCTAAAAATCTCCTCTGCATTTAGCAATATTTTCAATGTATTAGCAATCTACTCATTGCAGCAGTATCTGCACACATTTGGAAAATAGGAAAATGTGTGTGTGAGAGTGTGTGTGTGTTTGTGTGTACCTATAAAACATCCTTTTTATTTAACCTATAATATGTATGTTTACTCATTTATGTATTCGTGTAAAGGTTTCTTGACTCTCCTTAGGGGTTAAAGATTTATAATTTGGGGAGCGGCTAGGTGTCACAGTGAATAGAGCACCATCCCTGGAGGCAGGAGGACCTGAGTTCAAATCCAGCCTCAGACACTTGACACATTTACTAGCCATGTGACTTTAGGCAAGTCACTTAAACCCAATTGCCCTCCAAAAAAAAAAAGGCAAAAAAAAAAAGATTTATAGGTTGGGAACCAATGAACTTATACTCATAGACTTGTGAAGTATGGATAACTATTTAAATGTTAAAGCCCTACATAAGTATGAGTTACTGTTATTATCATTTTAAATTATATTTATAAATCCTTGAAGAAAAAGAATAATTTGCTGTAGCCTGCTGTCTTGTGTGGTGAATGCTTCTCCCAGATCACCATTCCAAGAAAACCCTGCATACCATGATCCATCTCCAGTCATGTTCTCATCAATTGCATTGCCAGGTATGTGCCTTTTCCTTTACCCCTCCCCTTCTGTTGTTTAATATTTGAATAAATCACTTCAACTCTGGGTTTTAGATTCTTTCTTTCTCCCTCCCTCCCTCCCTCCCTTCTCCTCCTCCCCTTCCTCCTTCTTCTCCTGTCCTCCTCCTCCTTCTCCTCCTCCTCCTTCTCCTCCTCCTCCTTCTTCTCTTCCTCCTCTTCCTCTTCATCCTCATCCAACTCCTCTTCCTCCTCCTCCTCTTCCTCCTCCTCCTTCTCCTTCTTCTACAATTAACTATGATCAAATCAACTGGCCATTGCACCCAGATGAGGTTTGTGATCTACTCCCTTAACTCGTTACTAAGTATCTCACAGCCTTCTGGACCAAAATACCTCTGGCAAACATTACTATTTGTATGTTTTCTCCTCCATTATACTGTAAGTTTATCGAGGTCATGGAATCTTTTTGCTCTCACATTTCTTCTTCCAACACTTAGCAACATAACACTAACATGGTACACTGCAAACAATTGGTAAATACTTTTTATAATTCATTTCTTCATCTGGTCTTAAATTACTAATTAGTTTGTCAATATAACTAAATTCATCAGCACAATGTAACCATGCCCTTTTCCTTATCAAAAACTCCAGTTCACATTCCTTCATGTTGACTTCATAGCAGGAGGAGCTATTAAAAATTTAATTTTACATGGTCTCTGTTGGGATTTGTGGTTTA
Organism: Petaurus breviceps papuanus; assembly: GCF_028583685.1. NCBI lineage: Eukaryota > Metazoa > Chordata > Mammalia > Diprotodontia > Petauridae > Petaurus > Petaurus breviceps. The sequence continues at coordinate 42,537,576 of NW_027185764.1, read as the reverse complement.
TAGAATAATAAGATCACAGATTTAGAGCAAGAATGGAATCCAGTAATCATCTAGTCCATCTCCACCCTCATTTTACTAATGACAAAGCTACAACATAGCAAAATTAAGTGACTTGCCAAAGGACACACAGATAATCAATTGTAAAGCTGAGATATGAACCCAAACCTTCTTGACTACAATTCTAACATGACTCCCACTACACCACAATTTTATGTATTGTGCTTGTAATGTCTTTATTCCATGAGTTATGTGATATTTGTCCTATCAAATTTTTTTTCAACAAGATCCTCTGTTTTCACACTAAAAAAAATTGAAATAAAAATTATTTAATTTTGGCAAAAAGTACCACCTTCTTGGGTGCTTGGATGTTTAGGAAATTCTATTGGCAGTAGTATCTAGAGGCAGTTTGATAATCTACTTCCGTTGCCCTCCTCAATATCTCCATTGCTTCCTAGTTTTCCTTGGCCCTTACTCCCATTTGTATATTTCCTCATCTGTTAGATTATATGCTTAATGACATTAGAAGAAGACTTCATCATCATATTATACAAATCATGGACAAATTCTAAACAACAAAAATTACTGAGCAACCTGATTCAGTCTTGAGATCATCTTTCCAAGGAATATAAATAAAGTTGAGACCACATCCTGATGACAGAAAACACAAGATAAAAAAAAGTTTTGCCTGGACCTCCCCGCTATCTCATACATTTAAGTTGACCCAAGTCACAGAGGCAATTCTAAGAATTCTGTGCCTTAGAAATCAAGCAGAGTTTGATTAAGCTGCCCCATAGTAGCTTGAGGTGCTGCACACAAAAACAGATATATCCACAGACAAGGACTTATATGAAAGGTATTGTTTTAATTGTCCAAATTGAGCATTCATTGTAGTAGTAGCTGAAGTCAGAATGCTGGGATTTGAGTTTCAATGTTGCTTTCTACTATGTCTACGCTTTTAACCTCACCAAGTCAATTCCTTCATCAGAAACAATCTAATTGAAAGAAAAATTTAAAGAAATGTAAAGAAAAGTTCTTGGTAAATATATGAATATAGCCAATATATTCATACATCTATCATTTCTTTGCTCCAAAGCCAGCGATAATGACAGATGACTAGGTTTTTATTATTATATAAAATGTATTGGACTTGGAGTTAGAAGACCCCGGGTGGAATTCCAATCCCACCATTTCATGGCTATGTATACTAGGGTAAATTAACCTCGAAAAGCTTCAGTGTACTTACCTGTAAAATGGGGAGAATGGTTTTTACACTACCTTCCTGCCAACAAAGGTTTGTTATAAACAAAATGCTTTCTAGATTTTAAAATATTACATAGATATTAGCTATTAGATAGCATATATTGATATTAATATCCCTAAATCATGACATCTATCATTTCCTGGAATATTTTATTCTTCTCTATAAAAAAAGGAATGTCATCAATCAGGGATCAGAAAATTGACAAATCAGTCGATAATAATTTATTGACTACTCTTTTCCAGGAATTTGTTAAAGTACTTGCTACAAAGTAAAGATTAGAGAGCACCTACCCCAGAGTAAAGGGAGCAGTTTCCTAGGAATCATGGTATAACAGAATTAGAGGGAGAAAGAGCCTTAGAAATCACTTCGTCATTCAGTTGACTTAAAAAGATACTAAGCCTTGGGGAAGTAAAGTGACTTGCCCAATTTTACAGTTTTGGGTCAGTTAAGTGAAGCAGTGGATAGAATAGTGGATGCAAAGTCAGGAAGAAACATTTTCCTGAGTTCAAATATATACTGAGACTCTTATTGACTGTGTGACCCTGGGGAAGTCACTTAATCCTGTTTACCTCAGCTTTTCATTTATAAAATGAGCTGAAGAAGTTAAAAAAATCCCAAATGAAGTCAAAAAGAGTTGTCTATAATTGAATCAGCTGAAAAATGATTTAAGTAGAAGAGCCAAGATTTGAACCCAAGTAATCTGACTCCAAATGAAGTTTTCTCTCTAATACACCAGTTGACAGGTAGACACTTGGAAAATTCTGATAGTGACAAAGGTGATGGAACAACAAATCATCATTGTATTAGTTACTTACAGATAAATAATTGAAAGCAGATATTGCTGCTTTTTATAGCATAGTCTGATAATTCTATATAGATTTAAGAGGGGATATAGGCAGGAGGAGCAGGGCTTGGCTCCACACATTCTTGCCCAGGGTATTTTGTCTTAGTCTGGCTTCAGGCAGCCCAGCAGCCTCAATGGCGCTTTCAGTCAGACCACACTTCCCTGATAAGTAAGGAGGGGACCCAGGTTGACCAGTCATTTAGCCCCCTTAATAAATACTATTGAGCATCTTTCCTTGCATATGAAAAGCATAATGACTTCAATGGTAGCTTTTGAGAAAACTTTTTTTTTCCTTGAGCACCTCTGATTTTATCATTAACACTCACTGGCCAGAACAGCATGTACTGCTTTATTTCTGTTCAAATTCACTATTTCCCATTGTGTATATATGTAGTGAATGATTAATTTCCAAGTGCCTGGAGTAACTAAAGTGGTGAGTACATAAATTGAAGATTAAGGAGGTTTGAGAAGACCTTTTAAAAAATTATCAAAGTTATTTAAAATCTGGAGTTGATTTTGTAGGGGTGAGTGCAGAATATGTAACAGAGATCCACAGATGGGGGAATTGAGAACCTTTGCCAATATATCTTACTAAAGATTCCAGAGCTACTAAATGTCTTTATGTGAAACAGAAGAGATCAAACTGGAAGTAGACCAAGAGGAGGGAAGTGATACAGGGGCTACTCAGTCTTCCCAGGACTGGAGTGTGGAAGTCCATGACATAGGAAAAGAAATTCTTGAAAAGTCTCGAAATCTACTCAGCCTTAGGCAAGCACCAGGACAAGCCTTGAGTGCTCTCAGATGCTTAGGGTTGTGGTACAATCAGAGACAATGGCCTGCCCCTAAGCACTCAGGATCCTCCTCAGAAATCCCAATCTCTGAAACTTGTTGAGCTGAGAGTAGGGCTACTGTAGTCACTGTGGATAGTGGTTAAAGCACTGAAGTTGGTCAGGAAAACCTGCGTTCAAATTTGCCTTAAATACTTAGGAAATGTGTGACCATGGGCAAATGACTAAATCTCTCTCAGCTTCATGTATATAGATGTGTGTGTGTGTGTGTATAATCATGTTGAAAACCTGATACTTATCATTAATTGGTGTCCCAGGGCTAATCTGTGTCAGATCTTAGCATGTATTTTAATGTTACCTGGTGGTCAACCTACAAGACAGCCAAATAATTGAAAACCTAGCATAGCATAATATAGAGGAAAGTATTTAGTGTCAGAGGGCTCTGAGTATGCCTTTGACCCTTTATACTTTAATTTGCAATTTCTAATATTCAAGAAGTTGGATTAGATGATCTCTAAAACTCTCTCCAGCTTTAAATCTATGGGCCTCTCATCCTATATGCACCAATTTCCATTAGGATCAGATGAGATGAAATGAATTTTAAATAACTGCTCTGTCAAAGGTCTGAAGGGAGGTTAACATGAGATGAGCAGATACAGAAGAGACTGGATAGGGACAGCTTACTGGTTCTGGTCAATCTACCCTAGTAACTTAAGAATATCTAGTTTGTTCAGAAGGCAAGCCAGATGAAGATAAGTTTTGAGATTTGGCAAGAGCAAAGCTGCATTGTCTGAAATATCCAAGAATTTTTTCTTCTACCTGGTATGACCATGTCTCCATTCCTCTATCTCAGGTCACAGAGGAAGTATGTTATCTCTTTGGTTCCCTTCCCCAAGTGTCTTGTGTCCTGTGGCAACACATGATACCTCCTTGCAGAATGGGGATTCAATGTTCTGGTAACAACAGAGTAGATGATACTAAAACAATTAAGAGATAGCCACTGGTAGGACCTTTGATATGGCAACTTTAGGGGACTCTGGTCCATCACCTTTGAGTCAGGTTTGAAAAGAGAGATATAATACTAGTATAAGCCAGCTAGAAAAGTCATCCTGATATTATTAAAAGTATATTACCATGTGTCCAAAGTCTTTGTGGGATTGACTAATTAAATTGGATTATGACTGATTCCATTGCAAGTTGCTCTAATACATGTATTCCAGCTAGCTAGCACAACAACTAATTAGAGAATTCACATTAAGGAGTGGGAACCAGGTACATAATGACCAAGGAGTAGAATCAGGGACTTGAGAATGTTGAGATGTGCCTGGGAAAAACTCACCAAACTGAAGAAATATGATGTGAAATAAACTTCTCAACTTCTATTTCCTTTGCTATAAAATGAGAATCATTTCTCCTTACATAACAGGTATGCTGCTACATTAAATGAGGAAATGTTTGTAAACCACCTGGTAAAACTCATAGAATCCTAGCATCATATACTTAGTACTAGAAGAGACCTCAGAGGCCATCTAGACCAACCCCCTCTTTTTGAAGATGAGAAATTAAGGCACAGAGAACTTACATTACTTGTCCATGGCTGTATAAGTAGTAAGTAGAAGAGCCAGGATTCAAACCCACATCTTCTGATCCTAAATCTAGCATTCTTTCCATTGCAACATGTTGCCTTCTAAGTAGTTTCCCTAAATTACTATTTGAAATATATCAAATATGTGTCAGCTATTAAACCAGAAAATGTGTGCATATAAATATTCCAGTATTCAAGACCTCCCTGATCTCATCAGTTTGTTTTCTCACCTCTCATGGTGGATATTATAACCATCCATGTCCACCCATCCTATACAAATCTTGTTCATGCCATTTTATATCTTCCTTATGGGAAATACACCCAATAACCTTAAGGATCTTTCTTGTGTTCTTTTCACATCTCAAGGATACCAACATATACTAGAGACTATCCATCAGTTATATCTTCACCTTACCATATGGTAAAATATAAAATGCCTTTATTGTAGTCTTGCTAAATTCATCATATTCAAGTATTTAAGTTCAACTTTGTGGGAGAATAAAGTAGTAGTTATATTGCTGCTGCTTAAGTTTTTTTAAAAATTTTTATTGTTGTGTTCAATGCATACTTATGGGACTTATGTATGTTGCACATTTATTTTGTGCAAAGAAAACATTCATCAGAGGCAGAATTAAGATGGCAGAGTAAAGGCAAGGAGTCACCTGAGCTCACTCCCAAACCCCTCCAAATCCCTTCAAATAATGACTCTAAACACATTCTACAGTGGCAGAGTCCACAAAAAGACAGACTAAAACAATTTTCTAGCTCAGGAAAACTTGTAAGTTCAGCAGGAAAAGTCTGTTGCACCAGGATGAGAGAGGAGAACAGTTCAGTAAAGGCCACACCAGCAAAGACTGGGCACCAGAAAACCCAGAGCAGGCCTCAGGGCAACTGGATCAGTGGCAACAGTGGTGGTTTCCAGATCTCTCAGTCCACAGATGCCACATACAACTTAGAAGGTAAGCCAGAAAGGTCTGTTTCACCAAGGTGAGAGTGGATTACAGACCAGCACAGGCTGCGCCAGCACAGTCCCTGCTCTAGCAACACTCTGGAGCAGGGTTTGGAAGTCACTGAATCAGCAGCAACAGTGGCTCTGGCCAGAGCTCTGAGCCCAGACAGTAAGGGTGTTGAACAACTGGTCAGAAGGAGACTATAGGGGTGGCTAGGAGGCACAGTGAATAGAGCACCAGCCCTGGAGTCAGGAGGACCTGAGTTCAAATCCGGCCTCAGACACTTAATAAAAAAAACTAGCTGTGTGACCTTGGGCAAGTCACTTAACCCCAATTGCCCTTCAAAAAGCAATATAGATAGATAGATAGATAGATAGATATAGATGGATAGATAGACAGATAGATATAGATATATTAAAAAAAGGAGACTACCAGGGTCTTTTTGCTAGCACTGAATCAGGACTCTGTTGCTTTGCTCATATTCAGATCTGGGTCTCAGTTTTTGGTGGCAGATCCAGGCAGAGGAAGAGTACCAGCACACCAGAAACTCATAGTTCTAGGGCAGAAAAGAGTGCTTATGATCACTCACAGACCAGAGCACAGGCCAGAAGGGTAGTAAACTCCTCTCCTTGGATCATATCACCTTGGAAGAACTGAAAACATACAGGTCACTAGAAGAATCTCTGAGGAAAAACAAAACTGCACAAAATCTCTAAAGCTTGGGACAGTGCTCTCTCTACCCTGGAAGCAGAGCCCTACTTTAACAAAGTGTTTAAAAAAGTCAAATAATACACTGGGAAAATGAGCAAACAACAGAAAAAAATAAAACCCCTTGACTATAGAAAGTTACTATGGTGAAAAGTAAGATCAAAACACACAGACAGAAGAAGACAACAAAGTCAAAACTCCCACATCCAAAGACTCCAAGAAAAATATGAATTGGTCTCAGGCCACAGAAGAGCTCAAAAAGGATTTTGAAAATCAAGTAAGAAAAGTAGAGGGAAAATTGGGAAGAGAAATGAAAATAATGCAAGAAAATCATGAAAAACAAGTCAACAGATTGCTAAAAGAGATACAAAAAATGCTGGAGGAAATAACTCCTTAAAAAACAAACTAATCCAAACAGCAAAAAGGTACAAAAAGTCAATAAGGAGAATATCTTAAAAAGTAGAATTGGACAAATGGAAAAAGAGGCACAAAAATTCACTTAAGAAAAAGAAACTCCTAAAACAGTAGAATTGGTAAAAGGGAAAAGGAGTTACAAAAGCTCACTGAAAAAAAGTAATTCCTTAAAAATTAGAATTGTGCAAATGGAAGTTAATGACTTTATTAGAAATTAAGAAACAACAAAACAAAACCCAATGAATGAAAATAAGATGGAAGACAATGTTAAATATCTCATTGGGAAAAAAATGACCTGGGAAATAGATCCAGGACAGATAATTTAAAAATTATTGGACTACCTGGGAGCCATGTTAAAAAAAAAGGCTAGAATTCATTTTTCAAAAATTATCAAGGAAAACTGCCCTGATATTCTAGAACCAGAGGGTAAAATAGAAATTGAAAGATTCTACTGATAACTTTCTGAAAGAAATCCCAAAATGAAAAAAAAAACAGGAATAATATAATCAAATTCCAGAGCTCTCAGGTTAAGAAGAAAATATTTCAAGCAAATCATAAAGAAACAATTCAGGTATCATGGAGCCACAGGTAGGATAATACAGAATTTAGCAGCTTCTACATTTAATGATCAGATGGCTTGGAATATGATATTTCAGAAGGCAAAGGAGCTAGAATTTCAACCAAAAATCACCTGCTCAGAAATGCTGAGTATAAGCCATCAGGGGGAAAAAAGGGATAGTCAATGAAATAGAGGACCTTTGAACATTCCTGCTGAAAAGACCAGAGCTAAATAGAAAATTAGACTTTCAAATACAAGACTCAAGAGGAGCATTAAAAGGTAAACAGGAAAGGGAAATCTTAAGGCACTTAAGGTTAAACTGTTTACATCCCTACATCAGAAAATGATACTTATAACTAATAATAACTTTCTCAATATTAGGGCAGTTAAAAGGAGTATATATAGACAGAGGGCATAGGTGTGAGTTGAATATGAAGAGATGATATCTAAAAAATAAAATTAAGGGGTAAGAAAGGAATGTGCTGGGAGAAGGAGAAAGGGAGAGCTAGAATGGTAAATTATCTCACATAAAAGAGGCAAGAGAAAGCTTTTATAGTGGAGTGAAAGAGGGCAGAAGAGAAGGGGACTGAGCAAACCTTACTCTCATCAGAATTGGTTCAAAGAAGGAATAACATACACACTGGATTGGGTATAGAAATCTATCTTACCCTACAGGAAAGTAGAAAGGAAGGGGATAAGGTGGGGGTATGATGGAAGGGAAGGAAGATTGGGGGAGGGGTAGACAGAAGCAAAACACCTTTGTAGAGGGATAAGGTGAAAAGAGAGAGTAGAATAAGTAGGGGTGGGGATAGGTTGGAGGAAAATACAGTTAGCAATAATAACTGTGAAAAAAATTGAAGCAAGTTTCTCTGCCATACACCTCACTTCTCAAACATATAAAGAACTGAGTCAAATTCATAAAACATAAGAGTCATTCCTCAATTGATAAATGATCAAAAGATATAATCAGTTTTCAGATGAAATAATCAAGGTTTTATTTAGCTATATGAAATAAAATGTACTAATTCACTATTGATTGGAGAAATGCAAAGTAAAACAATATTGAGGCACTACTTCAGACCTATTAGATTGGCTGATAGGAAAGAAAAGGGAAAATGGTGGAGTGGATGTGGGGAAAAATGAGACATTAATGCACTATTGGTGGAGTTGTGAGTTGATTCAACCATTCTGTATAGCAATTTGCAACTATGCCTAACGGGCTATAAAATCAGTTATGCCCTTTGACCGACTAGGTTTACATCCCAAAAGAGATTTTTAAAAAGAGATAAAGGATCTATATGAACAAAAATATTCATAGAAGTTCCTTTTCTAGGGGCAAAGAATTGGTAACTGAGGTGATGCCTTTCAATTAGTGAATGGCTGAACAAATTGTGGCATGTGGTTATGATGGAATACTATTGGGTTATAAGAAATGATGGGCAGGATGCTCTCAGAAAAACCTGGAAAGACTTACATGAGCTGATGTGAAGTGAAATGTACTGTGTACAAACTAATAGCAATATTGTGTGATGAACTGCTGTGAATGACTTAGCTATTCTCAGCAATACGATGATCCAAGACAATTCTGAAAGACTTTTGATGCAAAATGCTATACATCCCCAGAGAAGGATTTGATGGTGTATGAATACAGATTGAAATGTAGCTTTTTTCAACATTTTGAGGCGTTTTTTGTTTGTTTTCCTTTACAACATGACTTTATAGAAATGGTATATGTGACTAAACATGTATAACCTACATCAAATTGCTTGCCTTCTCAATGGGGGAGGGATGAAGAGGGGAGGAAAAGAATCTGCAACTCAAAATTTTAAAATGAATGTTAAAATTGTTTTTACACATAACTGGGGAAAAATTAAATGCTAAATAAGTTTAAAAGAAAATATTAATCAACCAATAAACATTTATTGAGCACCTACTCTGTGCCAGGCACTATACTAAGCATTGGCAATGCAGAAAGAAGGAAAACATAGACCCCACCCTCAAGGAGGTTACAAACTGAATGAGGAATGCAACATGCAAACAAAAATATACAAAGCAAGTTATATATAGGATAAAAAGGACATAATTAATAGAGGGAAGGCCTTAGTATTAAGAAAGGTTAGAGATTGTTCAACAAAAGATGAAGCAAGCCAGAGAAGTCAGAGTTGAGGAGGGAGGGCATTCTGGGCATGAAGGTTAGCCAGAGAAAATATTTAGGGCCAAGAGATGGGGTAACTTTTTCATGAAATAGTGAGGTTAATGTCACTGCACTGAAGACTATATGTTAAAGAGTAATGCATAAAAAGACTGGAAAAGTAGGAGGGAGCTAGGTTGTTAAAAGCTTTGAACACCATTCAAAGCATTTTATATTTGATCCTGGAGTCACTAGGGAACCACTAGAATTTAGTGGTGTGTGTGTGTGTGTGTGTGTGTGTGTGTGTGTGTGTGTGTGGTTTTTAACATGATTGGATACTACACTAAGGAAAATTATTTTAGAGGCTGAATATTTGGAAGATGGATCAGAACTAGGAGAGACTTAAGGCAGGTGGACAGACCAGCAGGCTATTGTAGCAGACCAAGTATGAGCTAATGAGTACCTGCCATTCCAGAGGAAAAAAGGAGGCTTATTCAGGAAATGTTGCAAAGGTAAAATCAACAGGTTTTGCAAAAGCTTGGATACGAGGGATAAGAGATAGTGAGGAATTTGTGATGACCCCTAGGTTGTGAGTATGAGGACCTGGGAGAACGGTATTGCACTTTACAGTAATAGGCAAGTTGGGTGAGGGTGGGGGCATTAAGGTTTGGGAGGAAAGATAATGAGTTCAATTTCCAATATATTGTGTTTAAGATGTCTTCTGGACATCCAGTATGAGATATCTGGATGTGTAGAAGTCAGCAGAGAATTTGGTCAGCAGAGGGTAGGTAGATTGAGAATCATTAGCATAGAGATAGCCATGGGAGCTGATGAGGTCACCAAGTAAAGTAGTATAAAAGGAGAAGAGAAGAGGGCTTAGGACAAAACCCTGAGGTACACCTATGGTTAGAGGGCATGATCTGGAGGAGGATCCAGAAAAAGAAAAAGAGAAGGAGCAGTCAGATAGGTAGAAGGAAAACCAGAAGTGAGTGGAGTCCTGAAAAACCAGAAAGAAGAGAAGAGCAAGAAGAAAGTGATCAACAGTGTCAAAGTATGCAGAAAGGTCATGGAAAATGAAGATTCATAAAAAAAAAGATTGGATTTGGTAGCTAAGTTCATTAGCAACTTTGGAGAGAACAGTTTCAGTTAAATGATAAGATTAGAAGTGAGATTATATGGGGTTAAGAAGTGATTAAGAGGAGAGAAAGGAGAGGAGGCATTTATAGATTGCCTTTTCAAGGATTTTAGCTAGGAAAGGCAGAAGAAATGTAGGATGATAGCAGAGATGTAAGGATCAAGTGAGCGTTTTTTTTTTTTCAGTTGAGGAAGAAATGGCATGCTTGTAGGCAGTAGGGAATGAGTCAGTAGACAGGGAACGATCGAAAATAAGTGACAGAGTGGCAATGAGAGAAGGGGCAATCTGTTGGAGGAGACAGGATGGAATGGGATGACTCAGACAGGGAGAAGGGTTATCCTTGGTAAGATGAGTAAGGTCATTCCATTATGTGACATAGGGGTGAAGGAGGAGATATTGGCAGAAGGCGTTTGAGTGAGAAGAGATATGAGGAAGAGGGAGATCATGGAAAATGGCCCACGTTTTTCCTGTAACATATGAAGGAAAGTCCTCTGCTGGGAAAGTGAGGGAAGGGGAACCATGAGAAGTTTGAGAAGGGATGAAAAGGATTGGAAGAGCCACTATGGAGAGAGGGTATTGAATTGATTAGGGAGGTACAGCAGAATTTCCTGACAGCAGTGTAGTATCAATTTAGGTTATATAATATAAATTTTTAGGATAAATAAATAGCTTTCCTATGGCTGATTTATATTATATAATGAAAATTTTTCTACTTCCCACTTTTTGAGGTGATCTTAGACATAGGTCAAACATAAACTATAAATAAGTATCCCAAAGGCTCTAGGGTAGGTGTATAAAGAGCCAAAGAATCCAAGAAAAAGACTGGCACACCTTTTAGTTGATAGATCATTAATGGAGAAGGGGAGAGGGCACAGTGGCCTGACTCCACATTCCCTGGGCCCAGCAGCAGTTCTCTATCATTATATAGATTGATATGTATATCGTTGTTGTTGTTCAGCTGTGTCTGACTTTTTGTGATCTCGTTTGAGGGTTTTTTTCAAAGATGGAGTGCTTTGCCATGCTCCAGTTCATTTTAGAGATGAACAAACTGAGGCAAACAAGGTTAAGTGACTTGCCTGGGATCACACAGCTAGTAAGCGTCTGAGGTCAGACTTGAATTTGGGTTTTCCTGACTTCAGGTCCACCACGCTATCCACTGTGCCACCTAGCTGCCCTACATGTGTATATACACATGCATGTATATGCACATATATACACATGTGTGGATATGCATATATTTATGCATATATATGATATTATTATTGCAAATATTGTTATATTGCCATTTACTTGGTTTCCATTGTAAAACCTCTTCAAGTACTCTCTCTGTCCTTGAGTAATGATCATTGTCCCTTATGTTCCAAATGTTTTTGAAAGGCTCTAAACTTTAGCTTCATGCCATTCTTATGTGACCTGATTATAATGATTTTACATGCCAAAATGGCATGCTCTATAAATTTAGATAGACTAGGAAAAGAATGAGAGAAAAATCACTCTCTGTAGACCAAGATGAAATATGAAATGGATTTCAGCAGGGTTTACAATATTACAGATGGACAAATGCCATTGTGTGGAATGAATTCTGCTGGCTTAGTTTTCCAAGCATTTTTCAAGACAATATTCACATTTTCCATGACGTGTAGACTATTAGGTGTTAATCTGACCATTTGGAGGGATAACACTTCTGTCTAGAAGCTTAAAGCTTGATTTAGAATGACATTTCTGACAATCAGTACCTTGAAAGAAGAGCTTTGGAATGGGATTCAAGAGACAGAGATTCTAGCTCTACCTTTGATATCACCTTCTGTGTGACCACGGTTAAATCACTTAATCTCTTGTGGTCTCAATTTCCCCATCTATAAAATAAAGAGGTTGGAATAAATAGTCTCAAGGTCTTTTTCAACTATTCTATGAACATCCCCTAAAACCATTTCTAAAGAAAATTCAACTATTTAGGAGCAATTAGGAATGCCGAAAATCAAGAGAAACAGAGAAATAAGGCACTGCTGAAAGTGATCAAATATATAGTATAAGCATTCAGCAATTAACAAATTTTTATAAGTGCGAACTATGTCCCAGGGACTGTGTTAAGCACTGGGGATATAAAGTCAAAAGTGAATCACCCTGTATCCTCAAGAGCCTTGTTACAAACCCTGCTACAACAGGGATTTTCCATAGGGAAACATTAGGGATCTTTGGAATGAATGCTTTGACCCTCAGTAATAAAAACAAATGTAAGGGTCAGATGTGTTATAATGGGATTCTACTATACTTTTATTTCTCTTGTCTCCACGAGAATGTAGGGTCTAGGATCTTTTAATTTTGAATTTATTTGCCACACCCAGGTCAAAGCTCTGCACCCAGTGGACACACAATAATGGGCTTTGATTGAGAGAAAGATATATGCTCATCTAGAACTAGGGTTTCAGGAGTTAGTACTGTAATGGTCTAGGTGAGAGAGAGAACAGATGAACTATTATTTGCTTTGATGTATTTTCCATTGGAAAGAGCCAACCTTAGTCAGTGAACCCATAATTTTAACCTTGTGCTCCTAACTATGAAATTCACTCATATGTGGCATTAAAGGCAAAATATCACTTAATCAAATTGATGAGCTATTTCTTTCATAGTATACATGTGAAGTTATGAGTTATGCTAATTTATTCATTGCATTATTAAATGGTATCAGTATTTTAGTTCGCTGGTCTGCAGTTCTATTTTTGTCCTCAATTATAGACTTCAAGCATTTTCTTCTTAAAGGGGGTGGGGAGCTGAGTCACCCTTTTGTTATCCCACTAAAGATTCTCAACCTGAACTATTGTGAAAAATGTTAGTCAGTTTCACTACTATTTTTGCTAGAAAAAAGCAGCAGATTCAACACGTGGGCAGACTGTCTGTAACCCTTTCTCATGCACAGTGAAACCACAGGTACGGTACTATAGCTTAAAGAAATAAGAACCTAAAGAATTTTAGATGAAATACACCCTAGACTTGTATTTCGTTTTCATTCATCATTTTACCTGAAGAAGATTGCTCAGAGGTCTAATATATAATGTGTCCCAGAAGTCTTAGTGCAGTTTTAAACTTCAATGGTTCTAAGCTTTCAAGCTTAAAACTGCACTGAGACTTCTGGGACAACTTTTTTTTAAGGTGTGATTTATTAGATCAATAGATGGTAAAGAAATAAAAGGTACAGACCTCTAGCAATCATCAATAAGTAGACTCATCTCAGTGCAAAAGAGAGCATCACTAAACCTTTGCTTGAAATTAAGGAATTATGACAGGGTATTTACAAAACCAACTTCCATGTCCATTCCATGCTTAAAGAATTCCCCTTTTTGTTCTAAAATTCTTTAAAACCCATGCATAAGGTAAGATAAGAATTTCTGTAAATAAATAATTAACTTGAATATCAAAAGAGATTCTGAATAAAAGGAACAAGACAAAACTTCCTAAGAGACTTTGTTCCTTATGGAGAGAAAAATGGACTAGTGAAAGAAATATTTATGAATACCTCAGCTTCAGAAAGTAGAAGTCTAATAACGGTGTCCAAAAGTCTATAGATCTTGAAGTTGCTAGGATAACTCTGGAAGCTTCCTGTGGGTCCACTGGGAACTCTCACTTCTTGCTTTTCCATTGTGCACACAGTAGTCCACTTAGAGTTAGGAAGCTCTGTGTTCAGATTCTACCTTTGACATTAGCTGGGTAAGCATGGACAAGTCACCACCCCGATCTTCATTCCCTCCTCTGTAAAATAGGAACAATAATACTTCTAGTTTTACTTTATGGGAATCATTAATCTAGTTCTTGGGAAATTAAAAAAAAACTTCAATGACCTTTATTATATTTATTTTCTTTTGTCATTCTTTATGTTTTACTTTATACATTTAAAAATCTTATTCTGAAAAAGCGTCTAGAGGTTTCTAGACAGAAGTGATCCTTGACACACAAAATAAGGTTAAGAACCCCTGGTCAAGTAGGTTTCTGGTGAGATTCAAGTGAGATAATCTATAATAGGATGTTTTGTAATTTAAAGCTTTGTTCTTCTCTGACTTCTAAGGGCGAAAGATTGGAAGAAATTAGGATCTCTGCTAGAGGCTTACTCGAGCTGCTAACATTTATAATCCCCTAAATGAGTAGGGGTGCCAAATTCTAAATTCTACTTAATTCAGTCACATATGCAAGGCTGACTTTATGCTTAAACAGAGTAGGTGGCCATAGGATTCAGAGGTAGACGGGATCTTAACCTGGCACAAACTCTTTGTTTTATAGAGAGATGAAATGTCTCCCCCTATGTCATGCAATGCTAAATAAGAGAGATGAGATTTGAATCCAGTGCTCTTTTCAATGATATGGTTTAAGGGATGCTAAGCAGGTTTTTTTTTTCTTTTTCCCATAGCCTGTCCCCAGTGCTTGAAATTCTAATCACATATAAATGCATCCCTCCCTCTTGATACACTGTCTTTCCTGGGTCTTCTTTAAAAATATAAGTGCTTCTGAGAGAAGCAACAATGTAAGTCACTGACATCCAAATGTAAACTTGGTTTATTGAACTGTTTTCTTCTGAGATGGGAGTGACCGGGACAAGATGCAGCAGGAGACAGTGGAGGGTAGTGCTGAAAGTGGAGAAAACAGAACAGAAAGCAGAGGACCATTAGCAGACCTCAATCCAAATTCTGCTTCTTATAATAGCTGAATGACCTTTGGCAAGTCACTCAACTATCCTGGGCCTCAGTTTCCTTCATTGTAAAATAAGGAGGGAAGAAAGTGAACTGGATGACTTCCGAGGTCCATTTTAGCAGTAGAACTAGGAGCCTATGAATAGGAGGGGGATGGTGGTGCTGGAGACAAACTTTGCCTACTTCATAATTTTTGCCTGGGGCCAGCCCCACACCCCAGTCAAGCTGTCATCATGTTCCCATTGCCAATAGCACCTTCTTCAATACTGAAGGACAACACACCAAAAAACTCCATGAAACATACAATGTTTTTTTTTTCCTCTGAATAAAGCTGTCTTTTATTCCAAGAGATGCATCACTTTTTAAAATTCCTGCCAGCTCTAATCAAAACCACCTACTCAAAATACTGAACTTTTTTTTTTGGTTTTACATTTTCTCTTCAAGATTACTGGAAATTGCAGATGAGCAGCTTCACCAAAGATCCATAAAAATAATTAGACTAAGGAATCCTTTTTGCTAATTATTGGAAAGACAGATAGAGCTTCCTAGTCCACATCATGAGAGGAGTTGGAAAATGTAACCGGTAGATATAAATGTTTCTTTGATGTTGTGCTGTAATTTGCCTGTGGTTTAAAACTCTCTTCTAAAATCACTTTGAATGTTCAGAAATTGCAATATGTGGAGAGAAGTGAACATTGACTTTTAGATATAGATAACTAGACAGCTGAATTCAACTTCTTTTCCCCAAATGAACTGAGATTCTTTTGACAATAGGATTTCCTCATTAAATTAGCCCAGGGCTTGAATCTCTCACTCTCAGGAGTGTCCTCTTGGGAGTCAAAGCAAAAACTACCTTCTTCAAATTCCCTCAGTTATCCAGATAATTGCCTCAGTTCGCTAATTCACTTTTTCTGAATAGACTTGCTGGATGATTCATAGGTAATACACTTAAGGGCAAAGTCAAGAAGGGGTGATTTAAAAGTGGACCAGATTACTTGATGCAGTCCTTTTCTGAGTGAATCAATTAATAATCATTTACTTACATCTACAGACACAAATATAAAATATTGCCTGCATTCAAGTTCACATTTTATCAGGAAAAACAACACTTACACATATGACACAAGACACATGATATATGCAAGGTAAAGACTAGGCAATTTTCAAGTTGAGGAAAATTTGTAACTCCTGGGTAGGAATCAAAAAGGGATTTATAGAAGCAGCGATTAAGCTGAGCTTTTGAAAGAGTGCAAACAATTCAGAGGGTCAAAGGTCTAGAGGGAGGGAAAATATGGGAAAAAGAAATGCCCAGTGTGAGAAGCCTCAAGTAGAAGAATGAGTGAAAAATAGAAGTATTTATTAAGCACCTACTATGTGCCAGTGCTGAGCATTTTCTAAATATCAGCTTCCCCTTACAACAACCCTGAGTGGTAAATGCCATCATTATCCTCATTTTGCAGTAGGGGAAACTGAGGCAAATAGAGGTTAAATGAGTTGTCCAGGATCATAAAGCTAGTATCTGAGGCTAGATTTGAATCCAGGAAGAGGGATCTAGACACTGAGACATCTTCCTACCTCAAATAAATAATAAGTCTAAAAAGAGAGCCTGAAGTCAGAATGTGAAGGTCTTTCAAAGTTTTATAATTTTAGAGAAACAGAAAGCTAATGGGAGCTTCTTAAGCTTAGATATAAGACTGTCTAAATCATGTTTAAAAACATTGTAAGGCTACAACGTGGAGGGTTGGTTGGAGATGGGAGACTTCAGTTAGTGATGCCATTTAAGAGACTGTGATTCAATGACTTTCCTCTCATCATCTCTGAGGCTTTCATACTTTGGGGGACCTGGGGTCAAATATCCAGCATTGTCATTGTGATAAATAACATGTGGGGCAGCTAGGCACAGTGAATAGACCACCAGTCCTGGAGTCAGGAGGACCTGAGTTCAAATTTGGCCTCAGACACTTGACACTTACTAGCTGTGTGACCTTGGGCAAGTCACTTAACCCCAATTGCCCTGCCTTCCCCCCTCCAAAAAAACTATGTGACCAGTCAAAGAAATACCTTCATAATTCTCATATAAAAGACACCCTTTAACTTTTCAAAGGACTTTCATACATCTCAGTTTATATGATGTAGGTGGGGCTGGGATTATTGTTTTCCATTTGCATGTGAAGAAAAAAAATGCTGGGCCATAGAGAAGATAATTCTACTGACAAAGTTACACAGAAAATTAATGGCAAACGTTAACACTAGAACTCAGATCTCTTTAATGGGCCTGAGTGCTTTCCACTGATCCACAAATTCTGCTCCTTGCTTGGTCATCATTTATATCAAATCTAGAGTTGCTTCCTTCCTTCCCTCTCCCTATCCCACTTGTGTGAAGCTGCCTCTTCCTGCACTTGCCATTTATAGGGGGAAAAAAGGGCAACTGGGTGATTCAGTAAATAGAGTACTGGGCCTGGAGGAAGGAAGACCTTAGTTCAAATGTGACCTCAGACTCTTACTAGCTGTGTGACCCTGGGCAAGTCACTAAACCTTATTTAACCTCAGTTTTCTTAATGTGTAAAATGGGGATTAAAATAGCACCCACCTCCCAGAGTTGTGAACATAAAATATGAAAATAATTGTAAAACCCTTAGCACAGTATCTGGCAAAAATATAAATATTAGTTGTTATTATTATCACATCTTTTTAGTAATTTGTAATATCCCAAATGGATAAGGGTTTTGTGGGTGAAAGAATTACTACCATCCTATGCTCTTTGGGAGTTTGTATTCAGAATTTAATATTAATCAAATTAAAAACAATTAAAGTCAATCTTATTCAATTCTTTTAGAAGCAATAAAAAGGAGAAAGTTTGTAGAGGGGAAGCGTGTTGTAAGCCATTGATTTGTTAGGCTGTTGAATGTAATCTTACACCCCAACTCTTGATTTGAAGACATGGGTATTCTGGTTTGAAGTCTGGATTACAGTCAAATACCTTTGAAAGTACAAGAGGATGTGCTCATTCCCCTGATTTCTTTCAAAGCCAATATCCTTTCAATCAAATAAAAATATATACATTTCAGAAAGTGTACTTTATTTTTTATTCAATTGTTACTTTAGCAGTGTCTGCAATTAAGAACCAGCTCACTAAATGAACTATAATTATTGCAAATTGTAGTAAGCACTAGCAATTAAAATGTTGCAGTAATGCTAGCCAGCTTTGCTAGATGCCCTTTGAGGGTAGCATAAAATAATATTGCGCCTTTAAATAGTGTTTGTATTGGGAGATGAGAGGACCTGAAAATCTAGCCTTCAAAGCCCTTAGCCTGAGTCTATATAACACAATGAGATATAGAGGATTAGTAGCTAGACAGAATTCAGGATAGGCACATAATCAAATTGCTTAATTCAACAGTGAAAAGTGTCTTTTTTTAAGTGCAATATCTTATATTTTAGAATATAAATATACACAGGAAAGTAGTTACCCAGTGAGGAAAAAAAATTAAAATGTAATTTGATTCACATTTAGCAGAATGCTAGTTGGAAACCCACTAACTACAAAACATCTAATTATCATTATTATTCCCCAGTAGAATATAAGTTTGTTGAGGACAGAGACTTCAATTTGTTTTTGTACCCCCAGCACTTAGCACAGTGCACAAATATATATTAGTTGTTTAAGCAATGCTTTTTTTCATTCTTCTTTTTCTCCATCCTCATCATAACATGAAATAGCACTTTAAAGTTTACCAAGCATATTAATAGAGCAACTCATTTGATGATAACTGTGTGAAGTTGCAAAGAAATTGTTTTTGTCATTTTGCAGATTAAAAAAGAAATTAAGGCCTAGAGTTTCAGTCTTCTGCCCAAGATGAGTGACAAAGCCTTACTTTGAGCCCAAGTTTGACTCCATCATCTAACTTTCCCAACTTCCTCTTAGAGATCTTCCATAATTTTTGGCTAAGTGGAGAATTATCTGGGATCTACTTTTGGCTTCATTTCCAGGGGTACTCTTCTCCATTTCTACCTACCTAGAAATCTAGCTGCAGGTAGCAACTGGTAGACACCAAGGTGGCTATCAAATGAAGGTTGTGTTTACACTACCCCTCCTACCTTCAGTTTCAACACAAGAGGTCAAATAATGGGATTATTATTTCTGTGTCAATTAAGATGCTACAGAACATTAAGTTTTAACTTTGACTAATTCTAACTTTATAATTTTTCCACCAATTATATTTTGCTCACTGCCCCCCCAAATGGCAGAAGACTGAGCCAGGTGAGGGAGATACAATGATCTACCAAGTAGTTTTTTTTTCATCTTTCTCTTTCTCCCCTCCCTCCTTTAATCTCCCAACACCATTATCACCACTGTATTTCTCTTCATGCTGCCATATTGGCTAGAGACTTTTTATGATTGCTACATGTGTAAATGCTACAGAGACCTTTGCAAACAAACTGGTGGATGTATAAAAATTGTACTTTAATACTAGACTTAAGTAGAAAAGGTAGAATAAATGTGGGTTCCACAGTGTATTCATAGTCTAAATCTGTCTCCCTGTAACTTTGGACTAAGCATAATCTAATCTCTCTTTCATAAAACAAGATATTTGTAATTAGATATTTTTCCCCTCCAAGTTTTTTTCCCCATCGATTAAATATCCCTATTTTATTCATACAATTCTCCTATATTATGATTTAAGTTTTCTCATGCTCCTCTCTTCAGCAGAATATATTGTCAGTATCCTTCCTATGAACTGACCAAAGGAGAAAGGCACAAATGAACATGATCCACATTGTATTATATTTTCATTTATTTTTCTAAACATTTCCCAACTACATTTCAATTTGGTACTGGAGAGAATTTTGCAGGTTATTTGCGGCCAGGAGGCTGCAAGTTGGACACATCTGACTGTAGTTGATAGAGATTCATTTTTGGAATCCGGAAGATCTTGATTCAAGTCCTGCCTCTGACGTGACCCTCTGTTAGTCCCTTAACTCTTGGTTCCCTGGACAATTTACTAAAACAATGAGTTGCATTAGTAGGTTGAGACCCTACAATTGTAGTTCCCTACAGCATAGAAAGATTATAACAACAAAAATCATATTAACTTTTGTGGCTGTCTTGATATGCAGAGGTTTTGGTATACTAGAACTCCTTTGTCTTTTTTAAATTTGTCCATTTAAATTGTATTTGAATTGTTTACCATTTATACCCCTTTGGAACTTCTCAGGGACTGCCATTCATAGCTGCTGCCTGGAGATAGAGATTTGCAGCCTACATCTATCTCTGACTGTTTCTACCAGAAGTCTTTTGGTTTGCTGGTCTGCAGAATGAAGGCAAACAACAGATAACAAATTTTAGAGAAACATATACGCCAAAACAAAGATTATTGGGATCCTTATTGTGTCCCTTTTAGGCCTAGGAAAGTCTAGCAAAAAGGATAAATAATGAAGAAATTAAGGAATTGAATACAATCTTTTAAAGTTTTGTGATGATATATGTTTTGTTATTACTTAATGTATATCATTAGAACTGTGCATATATCTTAGACATATTAAAAAAATTAACTATGTACTAAAGCATAAAGATGCAAATAAATGGAGAAAAGAAGAAATATCCAACATATTCTTCAATGACAACAGTGAAATTACATTAATATTAAAATAAGGGGAATTTGAAGAAAGGATTCAGACTTAAATGAAAACTAAATAACATAAGCTTAAATAAAGAATGGGTCAAAGAACAAAGCACAGAGACAATGAAAAATTAAAAGTTGAGTTTATAACTTCAAAAGTCCTTTCTAACTCAAAATCTATCATTCAAAGTAGAATGAAATATGTATAATGGTTTCATTCCAGGCATTTGATATCCTATGCAAAGACACAGAATTGAGTGTTGAAATAATGAGTCCAGTACAAAACTAATAGTCCAATATGTCTGGGATGTTAAATTAGTCCATTTGTGTATTTAAAAGAATAGAAATAGGAGTACACACTTAAATCTAGAAGAGTTACCAATAATATGTTAAACAACAGCTGAATATGTTAAAAGGATACAATGATGCATGTGTCAGTCTGCTTCACTGAATATCCAATTTCTCAACTGTCCCTTTTGTTCCTTGAGATGTAATGTAATGTATGCAGTAGGAAGAAGGAAATAAATAAAAACAACTACCCCCCCAAAAAAAGAAAGAGAAAAAGAAAGGAAAGAAGGAACGAAGGAAGGAAGGAAGGAAGGAAAGAAGGAAGGAAGGAAGGAAGGAAGGAAGGAAGGAAGGAAGGAAGGAAGGAGGAAGGAAGGAAGGAAGGAAGGAAGGAAAGAAAGGAGTGAGGAAGGGAGGAAAGAACCTAGTCAGATTTATAGACAGAAGTGAATTGGAGGCAGCTAGAACTGGTTTCTGAGAGTTGATTGCTAAATTTTCAATATGAGCATTTACTACTCAGGAATTGATTAATGGTACAAAATAGTGATTGACTTATTTTTTGATTGGCTAGACTTAATAAGGTGATTGAGAAAATATTAATGTAGATTAAACTTGAAACATTTGTCAGCACACCCCTAATTATATGTTAGCTCCAGGAAGCAGCAATGGTTAAGGGTAGGATTATTTTATACTCAGGGGAGGAAAATAATCCAGAACACTTTTAATAATACTTCTATAGGCACCTTGCACTTTTTGAATATACCAAATCTGAGTAATTTACATAAGGATAGTCATAAATATTAGTAGAATTCCAGAGTGTGGAACATATTGTTTCCCCTAATAGAAAGTCTTTTTTGTTCATTTTTATCCCAATATACTTAACACAAAGCAGAAACTTAATAGATGTTTCAATAAATAGTTTAATTTTATGTGATGGTGGAAACTAACATGCATTTCTCAATCATTCCAGAATCAGGAAATGTTATAGTTAGAAGAATACAAATGTAAAACTAAATATACTTTTTTCAAAAAAAGTTATATACATTTAATATTTTAAAATTAATATGCCCTGGTCTTCTTAATACAAGTTGGCTTTCCCCATATTTAGTACAAATTCTGGAGAATTTACTTGAGTCAACTTGTTATCAAAGAGAGTTATCAATGATATCATAGAAAGTAATGATATTGATAATCTTAAACATTAGGTATAATCTAAAATCGATATTTGACTTCAGAATATATCATCAATCCCTTCTACAGTAGCCATTTTTTTTCTTCCTAGTGTTATTTTGCTTAGACTAATATAAAGCTTGTTCTTGTTATTTAGGCAATTTTCAAGTTGAAAAAAAATCTGTTGGGAGTAATGGAAGGACACAACGTCAACATTTAGAGAATGAACCCAATGTGGTATAGAAGAGAGATCGCTGGATATGAAGTCCAAGGACCGGAGTTGTGTATTGATTATGATGCCTACTATGCTGGGGATATTAACTTTACCTCTCTGGGCACAAGTTTCCATAAAAGAAGGGGGTTAGACTAGATGACCCCTAATTTCCTTCCAAGCCTAAATTCAGTGATCCTCAGAAAGTTGATGTCCATCAATGTCAAGTACCTAAGCTAATTAGTAATAGAGCTAAATAGAAACTATAAGGCTCTTCTACTCTATCATAACTTTCTAGCTCCATAAGATTAAATATTAAATAGTTAAATTTCTTAAGTTCCTAGCTTGTGTTAATGTGTGTCTGTTAGAGAGAGAGAGAGAGAGAGAGAGAGAGAGAGAGAGAGAGAGAGAGAGAGAGAGAGAGAGAGAGAGAGA